>NC_137738.1:17240486-17325486 GCF_963264785.1 Psittacula echo | reverse complement strand
CAGTCAGGAATGTTGGGTGGCTTCCGTGGGTGTTGGCAGAAGCTCCAAGGGCAGCTCAGCATTGTTGAATGTCTGGTGGGTTTCAGCTGGCATTGCCACTGTCTGCCAGGACTTTTGCTGCATTCACCTGAGGCTTCCGGAATGTGCATGGGTCTTCCTGGTCACCCTGGACCCGGGTGCCCCCTGGAATACCTGGAGGGCTTCTGAGGTTTGCCAGGGCTTTTGCCACCTTCCAGAACTTTTGCACAGTTGCAGAGCACCTGCTGCATTCTGGAATGCCCAGTGGAATTCCACAGCCCTGACAGAGCACACTGAGGCTCCTGTCTCATTTTGGTATGCCTGAAGGGCTTCTGCAGGCATTGCAGAAGCCCTCCAGTTTCCCAGCAGGGCCTTTCCTGCCTTCCAGCAGCCCTGATGTGCTGCCGTGGGAATTGCTAGAGGCCGCCAGTGCTCCTGCTTCTGTCTAGAATGCACAGCCACGTTCAGCAGGCCCACCAGGTTCTATGCTGTCTTGCCGAATGCCAGCGAGCCTGCACAGGTTGTGTCAGATCCCGCCAGGCCCTGCCACCTTCTGCAATGACTGGCGGGCTTCTGAAGGCATTCCAGGGGCCCAGAGGACTGGTAAAGCCAGTGGGACCCAAGCAGGCATTCCAGAAGGTGGCAGAGGGAGGGAAGGGCAGCACAGGGGACGTGACCACAGCAGGGAGTGTCACAGACAGAGTCACAAAGTGTGGAACAGTGTCCTCCCCAAAGTCGACGCTCACCCTTTCAGCCACAAGGGGGAGATTGGGGATCGACTTGGCAACAGCTATACAGGAGCCGATGTGACTATTGTCTCGAACAGAAAGTGGCCATCTCACTGGCCATTACAGAAGGGAAAATCTGGTGTCTGTGGAGCTGAAGGTCCCCTTTGGATTCCGAGTAAGTGGACTCGTGCAGCTACTGAAGAAGCTCACATCGCCAGGGTTGTAGATGACATCTGTGATATGCCCTGAATGTCAATCATGTGAACCATGGGTATTAATGCAATGTAAACAGTGTGATGAACAGGTGTGGGTAAGAGCTGGTTTTTGTTATAATCAAGGTTGTCATCGATGTAAAGCAGATGCACCACATAAGGCACGTGATCTCACTCATCTTTTGTCTCTTACTCATGAAAATAGAGTAGAACGGTTGGCAGCAGCCTACTTAGATCTATTAGAAAACCTTGAAAAACAAGCCTGTGATAGATAGTTGGTGTAGAGTGTTCAAGGAAATTGCTAGTGCCATATATCTGGACTGTCTCAGCCAATCAGTGGGAAGAAACTAAAAAGAAGCGTGCTAAACGCTTTAGCTGGAAATTGAAGCACAAGAAACGGACAGCAGGAAAAAGACAACAATCATGGGACACATAAATGTTCTAACGTTGTTCTTTCCGATTCTCTGGGTCACAACAGGACAAGCATTATTAACTAAAATTCAGCTATATCAAAACACGTGGGTAACTTTAGCTAACCTTACAGGTCAGGACTCAATGTGTTAAAGCTTAGCCACTCCAGGAGACCCTTTCCACACATGTCTGATAGGGGTCCCTGGGTGGGAACCGTCTGCCTTTAGTGATCTAGTTGACAATGTAACAGTATTAAACTATACTACTGTATTGCCAGAATGTAATACTACTTTTGCTACAAAACCAGAGCAATGGGATGTTTGTTGGCAAGAAAAGGTTATACATGCACTTAATGTTACGATAGGGCCTCCGGAAGAGTTAGATTTGTTGGGCTCTACTAACACCTCGGGAGGATGGATTACATTTAAACCCCCCACTATTGATGACCCTAATAAAAATTCCAAAAGATGGGTCACAGTAGACCCGCATAGTAACTTAGCAACTGACCATTTTAAAATATATTCTAAAGTTAACGAAACAGGGAAACCACCCCGAAAATTGCCCAATGGCACCTTTTTAATTTGTGGGGACCGAGCATGGAATGGAGTTCCAGCAAGTCCACATGGGGGACCGTGTTATTTAGGCAAACTGACCCTTTTTCACCCTACTCTTTATCAATGGTTAAATCTTACCAATCATACGAAGAATCACAACAGAGCTCGTCGAAGTGCTCAGGAGCTAGAATGCCCACCAAACCAGCAGCCTACCTTTTGGAACAAAGGCACAATATGGCTAGCATCATTTTTTTCACCTGGGGTAGCTGCCGCTAAAAGTCTAAAATCATTGTGACTACTAGCTTGTTGGGCCCGTAAAGAGTTAAATTTGACATCACAGATGTTAGATGATTTATCAGCAGATGTTGTTAGCATTCGTCATGCCGTTTTGCAGAATAGAGCAGCTATTGATTTTTCATTATATGCGCAATGTCATGGCTGTGAAGATTTTGAGGGAATGTGTTGCATGAATTTATCAGAACATTCTGAATCTATTCACAAAAAACTACAACGATTGAAAGAGGGATTACATGCTCTGAAGCAAAGTGATAATGTTGTTGGCAATTGGTTAGAGGGTCTCTTAGGTGGTTGGGGACTAACTGGATGGGTATGTAGCTTGATTAAGATATGTATATATGGATTAATCGCTTTTGTTTTACTTTTATTGCTTGTGCCTTGCCTGTTGCAATGTTTACAGCGCTTGATTAATAAATCAATGAGCAAGATTTTAATTGCGCAACAAGAAGAGGCCTGGGTTGTGCAAAAGAAAAAAGGGGGAATTGTGGAACGTGGTTAGCCGAACGTGGACACAAGGAGTATCAGAGACTGAACAATATAGGCCTTGTGTCGTATGAAAGGCTGCAAAACCCAGGACTGGAGATGGCTGAATGACCGTGAGCTATCCCTGATGCAGCATAAAATGAGGAACTTTGCAACAAAAAGCATGAAGTAGAAGAAACTGCTTACCGCAAGGAATGTGCCCTGCTAATGCAGAGACTTGCCTGAAGATACTTGCTTAGCCAATGGCAGTGTATAGATAAGCGCCTGAACAGATCTATGTAACCAATGAAAAGACAGCTAAGTGCGTGTGGACTGTAGCTATCTATATAAATATAGGTGCTTCGAGCAATAAAGCAAGCAAGATATGTAACCCATATTGAGTGTTTTCTTGACTTCGGCTGATCTTCTTCAACAACAAAGGCCCCACTGTGACTCGTCACCGAGGGTGGGAGGGGCAGGGCGTCCAGTGCAAGCTGGACCTGGAGCTGTGACAGTCCTGTGCCAGGAGCTTTCCTGCTCTTGGGAATCTTCTCTTCAGCTTTCTTTGTACTCAGCCTGGATGTGCTGTGCTTCCCCCCTCTGTCATGGCCCTCAGTGCCCTCAGTGGCACTTGCTGTATCTGTGCTGCACGCCTGAAGGGAAATGGACTTGGAGCTGTGTCTCGTTATGCTTCACAGGGGAGTGGTTCAGAGATGGCATCCTTGTGGGTATGACTGAAAGGGCTTTATTAATGACCAATGGTAATTAATCAGTGACTGAATTAAAACCAAATGGGAATCCAATGGCAGGAGGTAGCTGGTGTAAAGGAATTGCACCATCCAGCTGCAGTCCTCAGTGGAAGAGTCACATGGGAGGAAAAGTGCTGCAAGTCCCAAGAGGACAACGAGGGAACTGTGGGGCTTGGGGAGGGCAGGAGCAAGGTTGTCCATACAGTGTGGGACCTCAAGGGACTGCTCCTACTGCCTGTCCAGATGAATTCACGAGCCCCTCTGGGCAAATATCCATTGCAGAATGCTGCTGTCACATCTTCTGTAAACTGAAAAATGACAGAAAATACTCTTGAGGGAAAATCCTTCTTTAGGAAGCCTTCTCTGAAATCTCCATTATTAAGGCTCCAGCTGAAACCTCTGCAATGAGTTGTGCAAGTCTTAAAGAAACTTCCAGGCAGAGACATAGCTCCTCAGGGCTTTCTGTGGTTTAATGAGCACCAGATCCTTTGTGGTGCTGAGTCTATGCACCTCAGCTACCAAGAGGAGACTCAAGAGCCCTCTCAAGAAGTCAAACTCAGAAGCCATTCCCAAATACCATGAAGCACCACTGGGCCCTGCTGAAGCCATTCCTGACAAAGTCTCCCCAGGAACTCGTTAGAGCAGAGCACTGGAAGCCATGATCATGGCAAAGGCAAAGTGCGGCAACTCCGATGCTGAGAACACCACTGGTTTGTTTGATGGAGGAGGATGGTCAAGCCCTGACCCGCAGCCCCTGGTTCAGGGTCTTCCTGGGGGTGTGGGGAGCGTGATGCCAGGTGAAGGAAAATGGAATGACACCTTCTGGCCTCCCCAGGGAGGTGCAATGAGGCAATGGTGTCCCATGCCCATGATGATGATGTGTCTTCTCTTAGGCCTTTGTGGCAGGAGCGTCAGTCACAGCCAAAGGGACAAAGACCTGGGTTCTGTCAGGGACATTCAGCCTTGCCACCACCCTTGGCCATCTGCACCACAGCCTATCCTGCACTCTTGTCGTGGTTTAAGCCCAGGCCGTAAATCAGAACCACGCAGTCCACTTCCCCCCCACACCTTTCTTCCCTCCGCTTCTGGAGGGACAGGGAGGAGAATCAAAAGAATGCAACTCCCATGGGTTGAGATAAGAACAGTTTAATAACTAAGGTATAACACAAATCACTACTGCTACCACTAATAGTAATAATGATAAAGGAAATAACAAGGAAGAGAATACAACCGCTCACCAACCGGTACCTCACCCCCACCCTGCAGTGATCCAGCCCTTCCGGGGACTCTCCGTTCTACCTCCTGGGCATGACGTGCTGTGGTATGGAATACCTCTTTGGCTAGTTTGGGTCAGGTGTCCTGTCCCTGCTTCCTCCCGGCTTCTCCTCCTCCCTGGCAGAGCATGAGACTCTCAAAGTCCTTGGTCAGTCTAAACATTTGTGTTATCAGCTCTGTTCCCAGGCGGAAAGTCAAAACACAGCACTGCACCAGTAGAAAAACTGACTGCTACTGCTAAACCAGGACAACTCTCCATGCTTGTGCCTGTTTCCCTGCAGACTGAAAGCACCCCGCACACTTCCCCAGCTTCTTCTCGTCCAGTATGTCCCTTCCTGTGCCTGACCATTTCCAGCCACTGGGAAGCTTTGACTTGTCTGATCGATCACTGTGCCCACAGGCCGTGTGTCTGTCTGCCTCCCGGGCAGCCTGTTCCCCTCCAGCCACCCTGCTTTTCCCATTGTGTTGGGAAATGATCATGGGGTACTCGGTGCAAAATCATTTGCAGACGACCTGACTCTGGGATCAGCCGTGGTCAGCTCATCCTGTGTCTAAATGCTATTCCACATGCTGCAGGAATACATAGAAATCCCCCCTCAACTGAAATGCATTTCCTTTCTCTGGTTTGAACTTGCTGGGCATGGTGTGAGGAGCAGAACCTCTGCCCATGTAGTGCCAAGGAGTCAGCTTTGCGCTGCAGCAGTGGTTTGTACAACTCTGATATTCACAAGGGATGTGAGATTAAATCCAAATTTATTGAAAGTTCAGTACCTGCCTTGGATGAGTCTGGTCTTAGAATCATAACACCTGCTGAGTTTGGTTTTGGGTTTTTTGGTTGTTTTTTTTTTTTTTTTTTCAGGGGTATAAAACATTCTTTGTATAGCTAAAAAGCTGAAGAGTATTGAAACAGAGAGAAGTTCTCAGCCCTTTGTAGCTTAGTGCAGAACCAGAAGAGCTGCAGTGTCCATCAGTCCTTTGTCATTTGCTCTGGGCTTACAATTGCACTGCCTGTAAGATGCCATCACAAAAAAAATTAACCTTAAACCTCCTAGAAAATACTAGTTCTGAGCCACATGCCCAAAAGTGGCGATACCGCAGCGCTGCCTACTCCTCTGTAGCCTTGCCATAACCACCCCCCCGACTCCTTCTGGCGGGACTTCCGGTGTGGAGCGCCTCTCGTGTTAGGGACCGGAGGGTCGGACGGATGTGGCACTGCCTCTCTCCCGTCACTTACCGCATGATCGTGGGGCACTCGGAGCGAAGTCATTTGCAGAAGACCTGACTTTGGGTCAGGGTGTCGTACGTAGCGCAGCAGCTCCCTCTCTGCGCTCTATTTAGAACCAGCCCTCGGCACAAGCTGTTGTCCCGCTGCCGCGGTCAGAAGCGGCTCGGGCCGTCCGGTCGGGATCTGCTCCATCTTCGTTAGCTTGACGAGAGGGACGCGCTCTGGCTCTCTCTCTCCTTGCAGCTCCCCGATGAGCGCGAGGCGCGAGAGCATGTTATTTCACGGTCTCTGCTGCCGTCTATTGACCAATTTCTGGAACTTCAGATCCTGTGCTGGTCGATTACTTCCTCACGTAGTCTTTCCTTCTTCATCACTTGTCCTTTAGTTACTTTTTACGTTTTGCAGGCCTTGCTGTCCTATTTTGCAACATGGTTACATCCATCCTATTCTAGCAACGTGGTTACAATTTGCAGGCCTTACTTACCATAGGTTAGATATGTGAACAAAACAGCGAGCTAAGAACTTTGACAAAAGTAACAGTTTCAATGGACACATTAACCTCTTGCTTCTACACAATCCATCAAGGAAGCACTGTAGGAAGACGGACTTTACATTACGAAAGTAGTGCACATTGCCGTGTTGCTGACACTGAAGCACAGCTCACTCTGTTCAGCTGATTGCCAGCAGCAGATTTGGACCAAGCAACACGCACTATGGAAACAGGGGATGGAGCCTTCAGCTGAATGCCCAGCAACAGATTTCTACCCTGGCTCATCTGTTCTATATGCAGAAGCAACATGTTTGCACTCCGAGAACCTTGATTCTACCATTTGAGGTAGGAAAAGTGTGGTGCTTTGACATGTTGTTGACACTGCTGCAGAGGACCCTGGTTGCTGCTGAGGCCCAGCAGTATCTTTCCATTCTGACTCCTCGGCTCTACATGCATTAGCTGGATGTTGGCAGTCTTTGGGCACTGCGCTTGGATATAAGAAGGGACAATCAAGTAGGCACTGTAGAAAGATGGGCTTTACATTAAGAAGGTAGTGCACATTGCCATGTTGTTGACACTTGAGGACAGCTCACTCTGTGCAGGTGATCCACAGCACCAGCTTTCCAACCTGACAGGCGTACTGTAGGAGCAGGGGAAGCAGCCTTCAGCTGAAAGCCCAGCAGCAGCCTTCTCTTTCTCCTCCTCTCTAAATGCAGAAGCTACATGTTCACACATTGAGAACCTTGATTCTACCTTTTTTGTCAGGAAATGTTGGGTGCATTGACATGCTGCTGTCACTGCTGCACAGACCTTTGATTTCAGCTAAAGCACAGCAACATCTTTCTGCTCTGGCTTATTGCCTGTCTATGCATTAGCTGGACGTCTGAAGTCTGTGATCAGAGCCTGTTTCTTTTGAAGGAGCACCAACCAGGCACTGTAGGAAGCTGGACTTTAAGAAGTTAGTGCACATTTCCTTGTTGTTGACTTGTTAAACAGCTCACTCTGCAGAGGATTTCCAACACCAGCTTTCTCACCTGTCACCTCTGCTCTGCGAGAAGGGAAAGAAGCCTTCAGATGAAAGCCCAGCAGCAGCTTTCTCTCTTTATCCTCCTATCAATACACAGAAGCAACTTGTTCACAATTTTAGAACCTTGTTTCTACCGTTTTTGGCAGGAAAGCTGAGGTGCATTGACATGCTGGTGACACCGACCCACAGCCCTTTGGTTTTGGCTAAAGTACAGCAGCATCTTTCTGCTCTGGCTTCTCGCCTATGCATGCATTAGCTGGATGTTGGAAGTCTGGGATAACAGCCCTTTTCTTTCGAGAGAGTATTAACGAGGCACTGCAGGAAGATGGAGTTTAGGTTATAAAGTAGTAGACATTTCCATCCTGCTGACACTGAAGCACAGCTCACTCTGTGCAGGTGATTCACAGCACCAGCTTTCCAACCTGCCATGTGCACTGTGCAAGGGATGGAGTCTTCAGCTCAATGCCCATCAGCAGCATTTTCTCTTTCTTCACCTCTGCACATGCAGATGCCATACATTTGCACTCTGAGAACGTTGATTTTTTTTTTGCCTGCAAAGCTGCAGTGCTTTGACGTTTTGCTGATACTGCTGGTTAGCTCCCTGATTGCTGTTGAGCACCAGCAATAGTTTTCTGCTCTAGATCCTCAGCTCTACATGCAGAAGCTGGAAGCTGGAAATCTGGGAGCACTGCACCTGCATCTGGAGAGGGAACATCAAGGAAGCACCGTACGAAGATGGACTTTACATAAAGAAGGTAGAGCACTTTGCCATGTTGCTGACACTGAAGCACAGCTCACTCTGTTCAGGTTGTTAGGAAACAGGTAGAATTTTATGTTAAATATAATCATATAACCATTCTATGTTAAATATAATCATATAACCATTCTAGCAGTCATTATATTTAAGTTTGTAAAACCAATAGAAAGCCTTTATGCGCATGTTAAAATTTGTAACTTTGTTGTACTGCACCTTAGTTATTTTATAACTGTTCCAATAGGTGATTGTGTTTAAAAATCATGGATCAAAGCTTCATACATTGAATACTACAACGGTGTTGGTTTTTATCTTAGTTACTTTATAACTAAATGTTATAATGGTAGCCTTAGGAATAGAAAAAAATGTGTAGGAAGGAATATACTGTGAAACTCCAACTCAGCAGAACCAAAGATTGAACCACATACCAAGGGCAACCAAGTGAGGATCAAAGGATGGTGCGTCCACATAATGGTTGGGGCCCATCCAAAGAACGGAGAGGTGAAAAGGACAGAGTGAGGAAGACTCCTTACTTCATCAGGACGACCACCAGACGACAACCAGAAGGGGCTGCGCAAGCGCAGAAGAGGCTGATGCCGTAATGGACTGATGAAGTAATCCCTGATGCATATGTATTAGTTAGTGTAGCAACCTATGTTGAATACATATTAATTGCAAAGCTTTTAAAGTATAAATTGCGAACGCAATGTAACGAGCTTGGAATCAGATTTGGGTGTGTACCCCTGGTTCCCGGCGCCTCAATAAAGCACCTCATATAACCATTCCGGTGGTTATATGTTTATCTTGACGCTAATAAGGTGATCCACAGCACCAGCTTTCCAACTTGTCACGCGGACTGCGGGAGCAGGGGAAGCAGCCTTCAGTTGAAAGCCCAGCAGCAGCTTTCTCTCTGTCTCCTCCTCTCTAAATGCAGAAGCAACAGGTTCACACATTGATAACCTTGATTCTACCTTTTCAGTCACGAAAGATTGGTTGCATTGACATGCTGCTGTAACTGCTGCACAGCTCTTTGTTGCGGCTAAAGCACAGCAACATCTTTCTGCTTTGGATTCTCGCGTCTCAAGGAATTAACTGGATGTTGGAAGTCTGTGATTGCTGAGCCTGTTTCTTTCGAGGGAGCATCAACGAGGCAATGAAGGAAGACGGAGTTTACATTATATACTGGTAGACATTGCCATGTTGCCGAAGCTGCAGAACAGCTCACTATGTGCTTGTGGTTCAGAACAACAGGTTTCCAACCTGCCATGCTCACTGTGGGAGCAGGGGAAGCAGCCTTCGGTTGAAAGCTCAGCAGCAGCTTCCTTTCTCTTCCTGTTTAAACGCACAAGCAACATGTTCTACAGATTCAGAACCTTGATTCTACCTTTTTGGTCAGGAAAGGTTGGTTGCATTGGCACGCTGCTCTAACTGCTGCACAGCTCTTTGTTGCGGCTAAAGCACAGCAACATCTTTCTGCTTCGGATTCTTGCCTCTCAGGGAATTAGGTGGACGTTGGAAGTCTGTGATCCCTGAGCCTGTTTCTTTCGAGGGAGCATCAACGAGGCAATGAAAGAAGACAGAGTTTACGTTATATACTGGTAGACATTGCCATGTTGCCGAAGCTGCCGCACAGCTCACTCTGTGCTTGTGATTCAGAACACCACCTTTGTCACTTGTCACCACACTGTGGGAACACGGGAAGAAGCTTTCTACTGAAAGCCCAGCAGCAGCTTTCTCTCTTTCTCCTCGTCTCTCGGTGCAGAAGCTATGTGGACGCACTTTGAAAACATTGATTCTACCATTTCAGATAGGAAAGGTTGGTGCATTGCCATGTTGGTGACAAAACCACACAGCTTTTTCGTTGGGGCTAAAGCCTATTAGCATCTTTCTGCTCTGGGTTCTCGCCTGCGCATGCATTAGCTGGACGTTGGAAGTCTGTGATCACTGTGCGTATTTCCTTAGAGGGAGCATCAACGAGGCAATGAAGGAGACGGAGTTTACATTATATACTGGTAGACATTGCCATGTTGCCGAAGCTGGAGCACAGCTCACTCTGTGCTTGTGATTCAGAACACCAGCTTTCCAACCTGCCATGCTCACTGTGGGAGCAGGGGAAGCAGCCTTCAGCTGAAAGCCCTGCAGCAGATTTCTCTCTTTCTCCACCTCTCTACATGCAGAAGCTACGTGTTTGCACTTTGTGAATGTTCATTCTAACTTTTTTGCCTGGAAAGCTGCAGTCCTTTGACATTTTGGTGATACTCCTGCTTAGCTCCCTGATTGCTGTTGAAGACCAGCAGTAGTTTTCTGCTCTAGATTTTCGGCTCTACATGCAGAAGCTGGAAGCTGGAAATATGGGAGCACTGAACCCGCATCTGGTGAGAGAACATAAAGGAAGCACATTAGGTACATGGACTTTACATTACAAAGGTAGAGTGCATTGCCATGTTGCTGACACTGAAGCATGGCTCACACTGTTCAGGTGATCCACAGCACCAGCTTTCCAAACTGCCATGCGCATTATGGGAGCAGGGGAAGCAGCCTTCAGTTGAAAGCCTTGCAGCAGCTTTCTCTCTTTCTCCTCGTCTCTTGTTGCAGAAGCTACGTGGACGCACTTTGAAAACATTGATTCTACCATTTCAGATAGGAAAGGTTGGTGCATTGCCATGCTGGTGACACAACCACACAGCTTTCTCGTTGGAGCTAAAGCCCATTAGCATCTTTCTGGTCTGGGTTCTCGCCTGCTCATGCATTAGGTGGAAGTTGGAAGTCTGTGATCACTGTGCGTATGTCTTTCAAGGGACCAACAACGAGGCAATGAAGGAAGACAGAGTTTACATTATATACTGGTAGACTCTGCCATGTTGCCGAAGCTGGAGGAGAGCTCACTCTGCGCTTGTGATACACAGCACCAGCTTTCCAATTTGCCACCCGCACTGTGGGAGCAGGGGAAGCAGCCTTCAGCTGAAAGCCCAGCAGCAGCTTTCTCTCTTTCTCCACCTCTGTACATTCAGAAGCTACGTGTTCGCCCTTTCAAAATGTTGATTCTACCGTTTATGCCTGGAAAGCTGCGATGCTTTGATAGTTTGGTGATAGTGCAGCAGAGATCTCTGATTGCTGTTGAAGACCAGCAGTAGTTTTTTTCTGTACCTCCTCGGCTCTGCAGGCAGAAGCTGGAAGTTGGAAATCTGGGAGCACTGCACCAGGATCTCTCGAGGGAACGTCAAGGAAGCAACGTATCAAGATGGACTTTACTTAAGGAAGGTAGAGCGCATAGCCATGTTGCTGACACTGAAGCACAGCCACTCTGTTCAGTTGATCCACAGCACCAGCTTTCCAACTTGCCACCCGCACTGTGGGAGCAGGGAAAGCAGCCTTCAGCTGAAAGCCCAGCAGCAGCTTTCTCTCTTTCTCCACCACTGTACATGCAGAAGCTACATGTTCGCACTTTGAAAACGTTCATTCTCCCGTTTTTGTCCTGAAAGCTGCCGTGCTTTCACATTTTGGTCACACTGCTGCATTGCTCCCTGATTGCTGTTGAGGACCAGCAGGAGATTTCTGCTCTAGATCCTCGGCTCTGCAGGCAGAAGCTGGAAGTTGGAAATGTGGGAGCACTGCACCAGGATCTCTCGAGGGAACGTCAAGGAAGCAACGTATCAAGATGGACTTTACTTAAGGAAGGTAGAGCGCATAGCCATGTTGCTGACACTGAAGCACAGCCACTCTGTTCAGTTGATCCACAGCACCAGCTTTCCAACTTGCCACCCGCACTGTGGGAGCAGGGGTAGCAGCCTTCAGCTGAAAGCCCAGCAGCAGCTTTCTCTCTTTCTCCACCTCTGTACATTCAGAAGCTACATGTTCGCCCTTTCAAAATGTTGATTCTACCGTTTATGCCTGGAAAGCTGCGATGCTTTGATAGTTTGGTGATAGTGCAGCAGAGATCTCTGATTGCTGTTGAAGACCAGCAGTAGTTTTTTTCTGTACCTCCTCGGCTCTGCAGGCAGAAGCTGGAAGTTGGAAATCTGGGAGCACTGCACCAGGATCTCTCGAGGGAACGTCAAGGAAGCAACGTATCAAGATGGACTTTACTTAAGGAAGGTAGAGCGCATAGCCATGTTGCTGACACTGAAGCACAGCCACTCTGTTCAGTTGATCCACAGCACCAGCTTTCCAACTTGCCACCCGCACTGTGGGAGCAGGGAAAGCAGCCTTCAGCTGAAAGCCCAGCAGCAGCTTTCTCTCTTTCTCCACCACTGTACTTGCAGAAGCTACATGTTCGCACTTTGAAAACGTTCATTCTACCGTTTTTGTCCTGAAAGCTGCCGTGCTTTCACATTTTGGTCACACTGCTGCATTGCTCCCTGATTGCTGTTGAGGACCAGCAGGAGATTTCTGCTCTAGATCCTCGGCTCTGCAGGCAGAAGCTGGAAGTTGGAAATGTGGGAGCACTGCACCAGGATCTCTCGAGGGAACGTCAAGGAAGCAACGTATCAAGATGGACTTTACTTAAGGAAGGTAGAGCGCATAGCCATGTTGCTGACACTGAAGCACAGCCACTCTGTTCAGTTGATCCACAGCACCAGCTTTCCAACTTGCCACCCGCACTGTGGGAGCAGGGAAAGCAGCCTTCAGCTGAAAGCCCAGCAGCAGCTTTCTCTCTTTCTCCACCACTGTACTTGCAGAAGCTACATGTTCGCACTTTGAAAACGTTCATTCTCACGTTTTTGTCCTGAAAGCTGCCGTGCTTTCACATTTTGGTCACACTGCTGCATTGCTCCCTGATTGCTGTTGAGGACCAGCAGGAGATTTCTGCTCTAGATCCTCGGCTCTGCAGGCAGAAGCTGGAAGTTGGAAATCTGGGAGCACTGCACCAGGATCTCTCGAGGGAACGTCAAGGAAGCAACGTATCAAGATGGACTTTACTTAAGGAAGGTAGAGCGCATAGCCATGTTGCTGACACTGAAGCACAGCCACTCTGTTCAGTTGATCCACAGCACCAGCTTTCCAACTTGCCACCCGCACTGTGGGAGCAGGGGTAGCAGCCTTCAGCTGAAAGCCCAGCAGCAGCTTTCTCTCTTTCTCCACCTCTGTACATTCAGAAGCTACATGTTCGCCCTTTCAAAATGTTGATTCTACCGTTTATGCCTGGAAAGCTGCGATGCTTTGATAGTTTGGTGATAGTGCAGCAGAGATCTCTGATTGCTGTTGAAGACCAGCAGTAGTTTTTTTCTGTACCTCCTCGGCTCTGCAGGCAGAAGCTGGAAGTTGGAAATCTGGGAGCACTGCACCAGGATCTCTCGAGGGAACGTCAAGGAAGCAACGTATCAAGATGGACTTTACTTAAGGAAGGTAGAGCGCATAGCCATGTTGCTGACACTGAAGCACAGCCACTCTGTTCAGTTGATCCACAGCACCAGCTTTCCAACTTGCCACCCGCACTGTGGGAGCAGGGAAAGCAGCCTTCAGCTGAAAGCCCAGCAGCAGCTTTCTCTCTTTCTCCACCACTGTACTTGCAGAAGCTACATGTTCGCACTTTGAAAACGTTCATTCTCCCGTTTTTGTCCTGAAAGCTGCCGTGCTTTCACATTTTGGTCACACTGCTGCATTGCTCCCTGATTGCTGTTGAGGACCAGCAGGAGATTTCTGCTCTAGATCCTCGGCTCTGCAGGCAGAAGCTGGAAGTTGGAAATCTGGGAGCACTGCACCAGGATCTCTCGAGGGAACGTCAAGGAAGCAACGTATCAAGATGGACTTTACTTAAGGAAGGTAGAGCGCATAGCCATGTTGCTGACAGTGAAGCACAGCCACTCTGTTCAGTTGATCCACAGCACCAGCTTTCCAACTTGCCACCCGCACTGTGGGAGCAGGGAAAGCAGCCTTCAGCTGAAAGCCCAGCAGCAGCTTTCTCTCTTTCTCCACCACTGTACTTGCAGAAGTTACATGTTCGCACTTTGAAAACGTTCATTCTCCCGTTTTTGTCCTGAAAGCTGCCGTGCTTTCACATTTTGGTCACACTGCTGCATTGCTCCCTGATTGCTGTTGAGGACCAGCAGGAGATTTCTGCTCTAGATCCTCGGCTCTGCAGGCAGAAGCTGGAAGTTGGAAATGTGGGAGCACTGCACCAGGATCTCTCGAGGGAACGTCAAGGAAGCAACGTATCAAGATGGACTTTACTTAAGGAAGGTAGAGCGCATAGCCATGTTGCTGACACTGAAGCACAGCCACTCTGTTCAGTTGATCCACAGCACCAGCTTTCCAACTTGCCACCCGCACTGTGGGAGCAGGGGAAGCAGACTTCAGCTGAAACTGAAAGCCCAGCAGCAGCTTTCTCTCCTTCTCCTCCTCTGTGCATGCAGAAGCTACATGTTCGCACTTTGAAAACATTCATTATCCCGTTTTTGTCCTGAAAGCTGCTGTGCTTTCACATATTTGTCACTATGCTGCAGAGTTCCCTGATTGCTGTGGAGGACCAGTAGGAGTTTTCTGCTCTAGATCCTCGGCTCTGCAGGCAGAAGCTGGAAGTTGGAAATCTGGGAGCACTGCACCAGGATCTCTCGAGGGAACGTCAAGGAAGCAACGTATCAAGATGGACTTTACTTAAGGAAGGTAGAGCGCATAGCCATGTTGCTGACACTGAAGCACAGCCACTCTGTTCAGTTGATCCACAGCACCAGCTTTCCAACTTGCCACCCGCACTGTGGGAGCAGGGGAAGCAGCCTTCAGCTGAAAGCCCAGCAGCAGCTTTCTCTCTTTCTCCACCACTGTACTTGCAGAAGCTACATGTTCGCACTTTGAAAACGTTCATTCTCCCGTTTTTGTCCTGAAAGCTGCCGTGCTTTCACATTTTGGTCACACTGCTGCATTGCTCCCTGATTGCTGTTGAGGACCAGCAGGAGATTTCTGCTCTAGATCCTCGGCTCTGCAGGCAGAAGCTGGAAGTTGGAAATCTGGGAGCACTGCACCAGGATCTCTCGAGGGAACGTCAAGGAAGCAACGTATCAAGATGGACTTTACTTAAGGAAGGTAGAGCGCATAGCCATGTTGCTGACACTGAAGCACAGCCACTCTGTTCAGTTGATCCACAGCACCAGCTTTCCAACTTGCCACCCGCACTGTGGGAGCAGGGAAAGCAGCCTTCAGCTGAAAGCCCAGCAGCAGCTTTCTCTCTTTCTCCACCACTGTACTTGCAGAAGCTACATGTTCGCACTTTGAAAACGTTCATTCTACCTTTTTTGTCCTGAAAGCTGCCGTGCTTTCACATTTTGGTCACACTGCTGCATTGCTCCCTGATTGCTGTTGAGGACCAGCAGGAGATTTCTGCTCTAGATCCTCGGCTCTGCAGGCAGAAGATGGAAGTTGGAAATCTGGGAGCACTGCACCAGGATCTCTCGAGGGAACGTCAAGGAAGCAACGTATCAAGATGGACTTTACTTAAGGAAGGTAGAGCGCATAGCCATGTTGCTGACACTGAAGCACAGCCACTCTGTTCAGTTGATCCACAGCACCAGCTTTCCAACTTGCCACCCGCACTGTGGGAGCAGGTGAAGCAGACTTCAGCTGAAACTGAAAGCCCAGCAGCAGCTTTCTCTCCTTCTCCTCCTCTGTGCATGCAGAAGCTACATGTTCGCACTTTGAAAACATTCATTATCCCGTTTTTGTCCTGAAAGCTGCCGTGCTTTCACACTTTGGTCACACTGCTGCAGAGCTCCCTGATTGCTGTTGAGGACCAGCAGGAGATTTCATCTCTAGATCCTCGGCACTGCAGGCAGAAGCTGGAAGTTGGAAATCTGGGAGCACTGCACCAGGATCTCTCGAGGGAACGTCAAGGAAGCAACGTATCAAGATGGACTTTACTTAAGGAAGGTAGAGCGCATAGCCATGTTGCTGACACTGAAGCAAAGCCACTCTGTTCAGTTGATCCACAGCACCAGCTTTCCAACTTGCCACCCGCACTGTGGGAGCAGAGGAAGCAGCCTTTAGCTTAAAGCCCAGCAGCAGCTTTCTCTCTTTCTCCACCACTGTACTTGCAGAAGCTACATGTTCGCACTTTGAAAACGTTCATTCTCCCGTTTTTGTCCTGAAAGCTGCCGTGCTTTCACATTTTGGTCACACTGCTGCATTGCTCCCTGATTGCAGTTGAGGACCAGCAGGAGTTTTCATCTCTAGATCCTCGGCTCTGCAGGCAGAAGCTGGAAGTTGGAAATCTGGGAGCACTGCACCAGGATCTCTCGAGGGAACGTCAAGGAAGCAACGTATCAAGATGGACTTTACTTAAGGAAGGTAGAGCGCATAGCCATGTTGCTGACACTGAAGCACAGCCACTCTGTTCAGTTGATCCACAGCACCAGCTTTCCAACTTGCCACCCGCACTGTGGGAGCAGGGGAAGCAGACTTCAGGTGAAACTGAAAGCCCAGCAGCAGCTTTCTCTCCTTCTCCTCCTCTGTGCATGCAGAAGCTACATGTTCGCACTTTCAAAACGTTCATTCTACCGTTTTTGTCCTGAAAGCTGCCGTGCTTACACATTTTGGTCACACTGCTTCATTGCTCCCTGATTGCTGTTGAGGACCAGCTGGAGATTTCTGCTCTAGATCCTCGGCTCTGCAGGCAGAAGCTGGAAGTTGGAAATCTGGGAGCACTGCACCAGGATCTCTCGAGGGAACGTCAAGGAAGCAACGTATCAAGATGGACTTTACTTAAGGAAGGTAGAGCGCATAGCCATGTTGCTGACACTGAAGCACAGCCACTCTGTTCAGTTGATCCACAGCACCAGCTTTCCAACTTGCCACCCGCACTGTGGGAGCAGGGGAAGCAGCCTTTAGCTGAAAGCCCAGCAGCAGCTTTCTCTCCTTCTCCTCCTCTGTGCATGCAGAAGCTACATGTTCGCACTTTGAAAACATTGATTCTCCCGTTTTTGTCCTGAAAGCTGCCGTGCTTTCACACTTTGGTCACACTGCTGCAGAGCTCCCTGATTGCTGTTGAGGACCAGCAGGAGATTTCTGCTCTAGATCCTCGGCTCTGCAGGCAGAAGCTGGAAGTTGGAAATCTGGGAGCACTGCACCAGGATCTCTCGAGGGAACGTCAAGGAAGCAACGTATCAAGATGGACTTTACTTAAGGAAGGTAGAGCGCATAGCCATGTTGCTGACACTGAAGCACAGCCACTCTGTTCAGTTGATCCACAGTACCAGCTTTCCAACTTGCCACCCGCACTGTGGGAGCAGGGGAAGCAGACTTCAGCTGAAACTGAAAGCCCAGCAGCAGCTTTCTCTCCTTCTCCTCCTCTGTGCATGCAGAAGCTACATGTTCGCACTTTGAAAACATTCATTCTCCCGTTTTTGTCCTGAAAGCTGCCGTGCTTTCACATTTTGGTCACACTGCTGCAGAGCTCCCTGATTGCTGTTGAGGACCAGCAGGAGTTTTCTGCTCTAGATCCTCGGCTCTGCAGGCAGAAGCTGGAAGTTGGAAATCTGGGAGCACTGCACCAGGATCTCTCGAGGGAACGTCAAGGAAGCAACGTATCAAGATGGACTTTACTTAAGGAAGGTAGAGCGCATAGCCATGTTGCTGACACTGAAGCACAGCCACTCTGTTCAGTTGATCCACAGCACCAGCTTTCCAACTTGCCACCCGCACTGTGGGAGCAGGTGAAGCAGCCATCAGCTGAAACTGAAAGCCCAGCAGCAGCTTTCTCTCCTTCTCCTCCTCTGTGCATGCAGAAGCTACATGTTCGCACTTTCAAAACGTTCATTCTACCGTTTTTGTCCTGAAAGCTGCCGTGCTTTCACACTTTGGTCACACTGCTGCATTGCTCCCTGATTGCTGTTGAGGACCAGCAGGAGATTTCATCTCTAGATCCTCGGCTCTGCAGGCAGAAGCTGGAAGTTGGAAATCTGGGAGCACTGCACCAGGATCTCTCGAGGGAACGTCAAGGAAGCAACGTATCAAGATGGACTTTACTTAAGGAAGGTAGAGCGCATAGCCATGTTGCTGACACTGAAGCACAGCCACTCTGTTCAGTTGATCCACAGCACCAGCTTTCCAACTTGCCACCCACACTGTGGGAGCAGGGGAAGCAGCCATCAGCTGAAACTGAAAGCCCAGCAGCAGCTTTCTCTCTTTCTTCTACTCTGTGCATGCAGAAGCTACATGTTCGCACTTTCAAAACCTTGATTCTACCGTCTTCTTTCCTGAAACCTGCGCTGCTTTGATATTTTGATCATAGTGCGGCAGAGCTCTCTGCTGTTAAAGACCAGCAGTAGTTTTTTTCTGGACCTCCTCGGCTCTGCAGGCAGAAGCTGGAAGTTGGAAATCTGGGAGCACTGCACCAGGATCTCTCGAGGGAACATCAAGGAAGAACCGTTGGAAGATGGACTTTACTTAAGGAAGGTAGAGCGCGTAGCCATGTTGCTGACACTGAAGCAAAGCCACTCTGTTCAGTTGATCCACAGCACCAGCTTTCCAACTTGCCACCCGCACTGTGGGAGCAGGGGAAGCAGACTTCAGCTGAAACTGAAAGCCCAGCAGCAGCTTTCTCTCCTTCTCCTCCTCTGTGCATGCAGAAGCTACATGTTCGCACTTTGAAAACATTGAGTCTCCCGTTTTTGTCCTGAAAGCTGCCGTGCTTTCACACTTTGGTCACACTGCTGCAGAGCTCCCTGATTGCTGTTGAGGACCAGCAGGAGATTTCATCTCTAGATCCTCGGCTCTGCAGGCAGAAGCTGGAAGTTGGAAATCTGGGAGCACTGCACCAGGATCTCTCGAGGGAACGTCAAGGAAGCAACGTATCAAGATGGACTTTACTTAAGGAAGGTAGAGCGCATAGCCATGTTGCTGACACTGAAGCACAGCCACTCTGTTCAGTTGATCCACAGCACCAGCTTTCCAACTTGCCACCCGCACTGTGGGAGCAGGTGAATCAGACTTCAGGTGAAACTGAAAGCCCAGCAGCAGCTTTCTCTCCTTCTCCTCCTCTGTGCATGCAGAAGCTACATGTTCGCACTTTCAAAACGTTCATTCTACCGTTTTTGTCCTGAAAGCTGCCGTGCTTTCACATTTTGGTCACACTGCTGCATTGCTCCCTGATTGCTGTTGAGGACCAGCAGGAGTTTTCTGCTCTAGATCCTCGGCTCTGCAGGCAGAAGCTGGAAGTTGGAAATCTGGGAGCACTGCACCAGGATCTCTCGAGGGAACGTCAAGGAAGCAACGTATCAAGATGGACTTTACTTAAGGAAGGTAGAGCGCATAGCCATGTTGCTGACACTGAAGCACAGCCACTCTGTTCAGTTGATCCACAGCACCAGCTTTCCAACTTGCCACCCGCACTGTGGGAGCAGGGGAAGCAGCCTTTAGCTTTAAGCCCAGCAGCAGCTTTCTCTCCTTCTCCTCCTCTGTGCATGCAGAAGCTACATGTTCGCACTTTGAAAACATTGATTCTCCCGTTTTTGTCCTGAAAGCTGCCGTGCTTTCACACTTTGGTCACACTGCTGAAGAGCTCCCTGATTGCTGTTGAGGACCAGCAGGAGATTTCATCTCTAGATCCTCGGCTCTGCAGGCAGAAGCTGGAAGTTGGAAATCTGGGAGCACTGCACCAGGATCTCTCGAGGGAACGTCAAGGAAGCAACGTATCAAGATGGACTTTACTTAAGGAAGGTAGAGCGCATAGCCATGTTGCTGACACTGAAGCACAGCCACTCTGTTCAGTTGATCCACAGCACCAGCTTTCCAACTTGCCACCCGCACTGTGGGAGCAGGTGAAGCAGACTTCAGCTGAAACTGAAAGCCCAGCAGCAGCTTTCTCTCCTTCTTCTCCTCTGTGCATGCAGAAGCTACATGTTCGCACTTTGAAAACGTTCATTCTACCGTTTTTGTCCTGAAAGCTGCCGTGCGTTCACATTTTGGTCACACTGCTGCATTGCTCCCTGATTGCTGTTGAGGACCAGCAGGAGTTTTCTGCTCTAGATCCTCGGCTCTGCAGGCAGAAGCTGGAAGTTGGAAATCTGGGAGCACTGCACCAGGATCTCTCGAGGGAACGTCAAGGAAGCAACGTATCAAGATGGACTTTACTTAAGGAAGGTAGAGCGCATAGCCATGTTGCTGACACTGAAGCACAGCCACTCTGTTCAGTTGATCCACAGCACCAGCTTTCCAACTTGCCACCCACACTGTGGGAGCAGGTGAAGCAGACTTCAGCTGAAACTGAAAGCCCAGCAGCAGCTTTCTCTCCTTCTTCTCCTCTGTGCATGCAGAAGCTACATGTTCGCACTTTGAAAACGTTCATTCTACCGTTTTTGTCCTGAAAGCTGCCGTGCTTTCACATTTTGGTCACACTGCTGCATTGCTCCCTGATTGCTGTTGAGGACCAGCAGGAGTTTTCTGCTCTAGATCCTCGGCTCTGCAGGCAGAAGCTGGAAGTTGGAAATCTGGGAGCACTGCACCAGGATGTCTCGAGGGAACATCAAGGAAGAACCGTTGGAAGATGGACTTTACTTAAGGAAGGTAGAGCGCATAGCCATGTTGCTGACACTGAAGCACAGCCACTCTGTTCAGTTGATCCACAGCACCAGCTTTCCAACTTGCCACCCGCACTGTGGGAGCAGGGGTAGCAGCATTCAGCTGAAAGCCCAGCAGCACCTTTCTCTCTTTCTCCACCACTGTACATGCAGAAGCTACATGTTCGCACTTTGAAAACATTCATTATCCCGTTTTTGTCCTGAAAGCTGCCGTGCTTTCACACTTTGGTCACACTGCTGCAGAGCTCCCTGATTGCTGTTGAGGACCAGCAGGAGATTTCTGCTCTAGATCCTCGGCTCTGCAGGCAGAAGCTGGAAGTTGGAAATCTGGGAGCACTGCACCAGGATCTCTCGAGGGAACGTCAAGGAAGCAACGTATCAAGATGGACTTTACTTAAGGAAGGTAGAGCGCATAGCCATGTTGCTGACACTGAAGCACAGCCACTCTGTTCAGTTGATCCACAGCACCAGCTTTCCAACTTGCCACCCGCACTGTGGGAGCAGGGGAAGCAGACTTTAGCTGAAAGCCCAGCAGCAGCTTTCTCTCTTTCTCCACCACTGTACATGCAAAAGCTACATGTTCGCACTTTGAAAACGTTCATTCTCCAGTTTTTGTCCTGAAAGCTGCCGTGCTTACATATTTTGGTCACACTGATGCATTGCTCCCTGATTGCTGTTGAGGACCAGCAGGAGATTTCTGCTCTAGATCCTCGGCTCTGCAGGCAGAAGCTGGAAGTTGGAAATCTGGGAGCACTGCACCAGGATCTCTCGAGGGAACGTCAAGGAAGCAACGTATCAAGATGGACTTTACTTAAGGAAGGTAGAGCGCATACCCATGTTGCTGACGCTGAAGCAAAGCCACTCTGTTCAGTTGATCCACAGCACCAGCTTTCCAACTTGCCACCCGCACTGTGGGAGCAGGTGAAGCAGACTTCAGCTGAAACTGAAAGCCCAGCAGCAGCTTTCTCTCCTTCTCCTCCTCTGTGCATGCAGAAGCTACATGTTCGCACTTTGAAAACATTCATTATCCCGTTTTTGTCCTGAAAGCTGCCGTGCTTTCACACTTTGGTCACACTGCTGCAGAGCTCCCTGATTGCTGTTGAGGACCAGCAGGAGATTTCTGCTCTAGATCCTCGGCTCTGCAGGCAGAAGCTGGAAGTTGGAAATCTGGGAGCACTGCACCAGGATCTCTCGAGGGAACGTCAAGGAAGCAACGTATCAAGATGGACTTTACTTAAGGAAGGTAGAGCGCATAGCCATGTTGCTGACACTGAAGCACAGCCACTCTGTTCAGTTGATCCACAGCACCAGCTTTCCAACTTGCCACCCGCACTGTGGGAGCAGGGGAAGCAGCCTTCAGTTGAAAGCCCAGCAGCAGCTTTCTCTCTTTCTCCACCACTGTACATGCAGAAGCTACATGTTCGCACTTTGAAAACGTTCATTCTCCCGTTATTGTCCTGAAAGCTGCCGTGCTTTCACATTTTGGTCACACTGCTGCATTGCTCCCTGATTGCTGTTGAGGACCAGCAGGAGATTTCTGCTCTAGATCCTCGGCTCTGCAGGCAGAAGCTGGAAGTTGGAAATCTGGGAGCACTGCACCAGGATCTCTCGAGGGAACGTCAAGGAAGCAACGTATCAAGATGGACTTTACTTAAGGAAGGTAGAGCGCATAGCCATGTTGCTGACACTGAAGCACAGCCACTCTGTTCAGTTGATCCACAGCACCAGCTTTCCAACTTGCCACCCGCAATGTGGGAGCAGGTGTAGCAGCCTTCAGCTGAAAGCCCAGCAGCAGCTTTCTCTCCTTCTCCTCCTCTGTGCATGCAGAAGCTACATGTTCGCACTTTGAAAACGTTCATGCTACCATTTTTGTCCTGAAAGCTGCCGTGCTTTCACATTTTGGTCACACTGCTGCATTGCTCCCTGATTGCTGTTGAGGACCAGCAGGAGATTTCTGCTCTAGATCCTCGGCTCTGCAGGCAGAAGCTGGAAGTTGGAAATCTGGGAGCACTGCACCAGGATCTCTCGAGGGAACGTCAAGGAAGCAACGTATCAAGATGGACTTTACTTAAGGAAGGTAGAGCGCATAGCAATGTTGCTGACACTGAAGCACAGCCACTCTGTTCAGTTGATCCACAGCACTAGCTTTCCAACTTGCCACCCGCACTGTGGGAGCAGGTGAAGCAGACTTCAGCTGAAACTGAAAGCCCAGCAGCAGCTTTCTCTCCTTCTCCTCCTCTGTGCATACAGAAGCTACATGTTCGCACTTTGAAAACGTTCATTCTACCATTTTTGTCCTGAAAGCTGCCGTGCTTTCACACTTTGGTCACACTGCTGCAGAGCTCCCTGATTGCTGTTGAGGACCAGCAGGAGTTTTCTGCTCTAGATCCTCGGCTCTGCAGGCAGAAGCTGGAAGTTGGAAATCTGGGAGCACTGCACCAGGATGTCTCGAGGGAACATCAAGGAAGAACCGTTGGAAGATGGACTTTACTTAAGGAAGGTAGAGCGCATAGCCATGTTGCTGACACTGAAGCACAGCCACTCTGTTCAGTTGATCCACAGCACCAGCTTTCCAACTTGCCACCCGCACTGTGGGAGCAGGTGAAGCAGACTTCAGCTGAAACTGAAAGCCCAGCAGCAGCTTTCTCTCCTTCTCCTCCTCTGTGCATGCAGAAGCTACATGTTCGCACTTTGAAAACATTCATTATCCCGTTTTTGTCCTGAAAGCTGCCGTGCTTTCACACTTTGGTCACACTGCTGCAGAGCTCCCTGATTGCTGTTGAGGACCAGCAGGAGATTTCATCTCTAGATCCTCGGCACTGCAGGCAGAAGCTGGAAGTTGGAAATCTGGGAGCACTGCACCAGGATCTCTCGAGGGAACGTCAAGGAAGCAACGTATCAAGATGGACTTTACTTAAGGAAGGTAGAGCGCATAGCCATGTTGCTGACACTGAAGCACAGCCACTCTGTTCAGTTGATCCACAGCACCAGCTTTCCAACTTGCCACCCGCACTGTGGGAGCAGGGGAAGCAGCCATCAGCTGAAACTGAAAGCCCAGCAGCAGCTTTCTCTCCTTCTCCTCCTCTGTGCATGCAGAAGCTACATGTTCGCACTTTCAAAACGTTCATTCTACCGTTTTTGTCCTGAAAGCTGCCGTGCTTACACATTTTGGTCACACTGCTTCATTGCTCCCTGATTGCTGTTGAGGACCAGCAGGAGATTTCTGCTCTAGATCCTCGGCTCTGCAGGCAGAAGCTGGAAGTTGGAAATCTGGGAGCACTGCACCAGGATCTCTCGAGGGAACGTCAAGGAAGCAACGTATCAAGATGGACTTTACTTAAGGAAGGTAGAGCGCATAGCCATGTTGCTGACACTGAAGCACAGCCACTCTGTTCAGTTGATCCACAGCACCAGCTTTCCAACTTGCCACCCGCACTGTGGGAGCAGGGGAAGCAGCCTTTAGCTGAAAGCCCAGCAGCAGCTTTCTCTCCTTCTCCTCCTCTGTGCATGCAGAAGCTACATGTTCGCACTTTGAAAACATTCATTATCCCGTTTTTGTCCTGAAAGCTGCCGTGCTTTCACACTTTGGTCACACTGCTGCAGAGCTCCCTGATTGCTGTTGAGGACCAGCAGGAGATTTCATCTCTAGATCCTCGGCTCTGCAGGCAGAAGCTGGAAGTTGGAAATCTGGGAGCACTGCACCAGGATCTCTCGAGGGAACGTCAAGGAAGCAACGTATCAAGATGGACTTTACTTAAGGAAGGTAGAGCGCATAGCCATGTTGCTGACACTGAAGCACAGCCACTCTGTTCAGTTGATCCACAGCACCAGCTTTCCAACTTGCCACCCGCACTGTGGGAGCAGGGGAAGCAGCCTTTAGCTTTAAGCCCAGCAGCAGCTTTCTCTCCTTCTCCTCCTCTGTGCATGCAGAAGCTACATGTTCGCACTTTGAAAACATTGATTCTCCCGTTTTTGTCCTGAAAGCTGCCGTGCTTTCACACTTTGGTCACACTGCTGAAGAGCTCCCTGATTGCTGTTGAGGACCAGCAGGAGATTTCATCTCTAGATCCTCGGCTCTGCAGGCAGAAGCTGGAAGTTGGAAATCTGGGAGCACTGCACCAGGATCTCTCGAGGGAACGTCAAGGAAGCAACGTATCAAGATGGACTTTACTTAAGGAAGGTAGAGCGCATAGCCATGTTGCTGACACTGAAGCACAGCCACTCTGTTCAGTTGATCCACAGCACCAGCTTTCCAACTTGCCACCCGCACTGTGGGAGCAGGTGAAGCAGACTTCAGCTGAAACTGAAAGCCCAGCAGCAGCTTTCTCTCCTTCTTCTCCTCTGTGCATGCAGAAGCTACATGTTCGCACTTTCAAAACCTTGATTCTACCGTCTTCTTTCCTGAAACCTGCGCTGCTTTGATATTTTGATCATAGTGCGGCAGAGCTCTCTGCTGTTAAAGACCAGCAGTAGTTTTTTTCTGGACCTCCTCGGCTCTGCAGGCAGAAGCTGGAAGTTGGAAATCTGGGAGCACTGCACCAGGATCTCTCGAGGGAACATCAAGGAAGAACCGTTGGAAGATGGACTTTACTTAAGGAAGGTAGAGCGCGTAGCCATGTTGCTGACACTGAAGCAAAGCCACTCTGTTCAGTTGATCCACAGCACCAGCTTTCCAACTTGCCACCCGCACTGTGGGAGCAGGGGAAGCAGACTTCAGCTGAAACTGAAAGCCCAGCAGCAGCTTTCTCTCCTTCTCCTCCTCTGTGCATGCAGAAGCTACATGTTCGCACTTTGAAAACATTGAGTCTCCCGTTTTTGTCCTGAAAGCTGCCGTGCTTTCACACTTTGGTCACACTGCTGCAGAGCTCCCTGATTGCTGTTGAGGACCAGCAGGAGATTTCATCTCTAGATCCTCGGCTCTGCAGGCAGAAGCTGGAAGTTGGAAATCTGGGAGCACTGCACCAGGATCTCTCGAGGGAACGTCAAGGAAGCAACGTATCAAGATGGACTTTACTTAAGGAAGGTAGAGCGCATAGCCATGTTGCTGACACTGAAGCACAGCCACTCTGTTCAGTTGATCCACAGCACCAGCTTTCCAACTTGCCACCCGCACTGTGGGAGCAGGTGAATCAGACTTCAGGTGAAACTGAAAGCCCAGCAGCAGCTTTCTCTCCTTCTCCTCCTCTGTGCATGCAGAAGCTACATGTTCGCACTTTCAAAACGTTCATTCTACCGTTTTTGTCCTGAAAGCTGCCGTGCTTTCACATTTTGGTCACACTGCTGCATTGCTCCCTGATTGCTGTTGAGGACCAGCAGGAGTTTTCTGCTCTAGATCCTCGGCTCTGCAGGCAGAAGCTGGAAGTTGGAAATCTGGGAGCACTGCACCAGGATCTCTCGAGGGAACGTCAAGGAAGCAACGTATCAAGATGGACTTTACTTAAGGAAGGTAGAGCGCATAGCCATGTTGCTGACACTGAAGCACAGCCACTCTGTTCAGTTGATCCACAGCACCAGCTTTCCAACTTGCCACCCGCACTGTGGGAGCAGGGGAAGCAGCCTTTAGCTTTAAGCCCAGCAGCAGCTTTCTCTCCTTCTCCTCCTCTGTGCATGCAGAAGCTACATGTTCGCACTTTGAAAACATTGATTCTCCCGTTTTTGTCCTGAAAGCTGCCGTGCTTTCACACTTTGGTCACACTGCTGAAGAGCTCCCTGATTGCTGTTGAGGACCAGCAGGAGATTTCATCTCTAGATCCTCGGCTCTGCAGGCAGAAGCTGGAAGTTGGAAATCTGGGAGCACTGCACCAGGATCTCTCGAGGGAACGTCAAGGAAGCAACGTATCAAGATGGACTTTACTTAAGGAAGGTAGAGCGCATAGCCATGTTGCTGACACTGAAGCACAGCCACTCTGTTCAGTTGATCCACAGCACCAGCTTTCCAACTTGCCACCCGCACTGTGGGAGCAGGTGAAGCAGACTTCAGCTGAAACTGAAAGCCCAGCAGCAGCTTTCTCTCCTTCTTCTCCTCTGTGCATGCAGAAGCTACATGTTCGCACTTTGAAAACGTTCATTCTACCGTTTTTGTCCTGAAAGCTGCCGTGCGTTCACATTTTGGTCACACTGCTGCATTGCTCCCTGATTGCTGTTGAGGACCAGCAGGAGTTTTCTGCTCTAGATCCTCGGCTCTGCAGGCAGAAGCTGGAAGTTGGAAATCTGGGAGCACTGCACCAGGATCTCTCGAGGGAACGTCAAGGAAGCAACGTATCAAGATGGACTTTACTTAAGGAAGGTAGAGCGCATAGCCATGTTGCTGACACTGAAGCACAGCCACTCTGTTCAGTTGATCCACAGCACCAGCTTTCCAACTTGCCACCCACACTGTGGGAGCAGGTGAAGCAGACTTCAGCTGAAACTGAAAGCCCAGCAGCAGCTTTCTCTCCTTCTTCTCCTCTGTGCATGCAGAAGCTACATGTTCGCACTTTGAAAACGTTCATTCTACCGTTTTTGTCCTGAAAGCTGCCGTGCTTTCACATTTTGGTCACACTGCTGCATTGCTCCCTGATTGCTGTTGAGGACCAGCAGGAGTTTTCTGCTCTAGATCCTCGGCTCTGCAGGCAGAAGCTGGAAGTTGGAAATCTGGGAGCACTGCACCAGGATGTCTCGAGGGAACATCAAGGAAGAACCGTTGGAAGATGGACTTTACTTAAGGAAGGTAGAGCGCATAGCCATGTTGCTGACACTGAAGCACAGCCACTCTGTTCAGTTGATCCACAGCACCAGCTTTCCAACTTGCCACCCGCACTGTGGGAGCAGGGGTAGCAGCATTCAGCTGAAAGCCCAGCAGCACCTTTCTCTCTTTCTCCACCACTGTACATGCAGAAGCTACATGTTCGCACTTTGAAAACATTCATTATCCCGTTTTTGTCCTGAAAGCTGCCGTGCTTTCACACTTTGGTCACACTGCTGCAGAGCTCCCTGATTGCTGTTGAGGACCAGCAGGAGATTTCTGCTCTAGATCCTCGGCTCTGCAGGCAGAAGCTGGAAGTTGGAAATCTGGGAGCACTGCACCAGGATCTCTCGAGGGAACGTCAAGGAAGCAACGTATCAAGATGGACTTTACTTAAGGAAGGTAGAGCGCATAGCCATGTTGCTGACACTGAAGCACAGCCACTCTGTTCAGTTGATCCACAGCACCAGCTTTCCAACTTGCCACCCGCACTGTGGGAGCAGGGGAAGCAGACTTTAGCTGAAAGCCCAGCAGCAGCTTTCTCTCTTTCTCCACCACTGTACATGCAAAAGCTACATGTTCGCACTTTGAAAACGTTCATTCTCCAGTTTTTGTCCTGAAAGCTGCCGTGCTTACATATTTTGGTCACACTGATGCATTGCTCCCTGATTGCTGTTGAGGACCAGCAGGAGATTTCTGCTCTAGATCCTCGGCTCTGCAGGCAGAAGCTGGAAGTTGGAAATCTGGGAGCACTGCACCAGGATCTCTCGAGGGAACGTCAAGGAAGCAACGTATCAAGATGGACTTTACTTAAGGAAGGTAGAGCGCATACCCATGTTGCTGACGCTGAAGCAAAGCCACTCTGTTCAGTTGATCCACAGCACCAGCTTTCCAACTTGCCACCCGCACTGTGGGAGCAGGTGAAGCAGACTTCAGCTGAAACTGAAAGCCCAGCAGCAGCTTTCTCTCCTTCTCCTCCTCTGTGCATGCAGAAGCTACATGTTCGCACTTTGAAAACATTCATTATCCCGTTTTTGTCCTGAAAGCTGCCGTGCTTTCACACTTTGGTCACACTGCTGCAGAGCTCCCTGATTGCTGTTGAGGACCAGCAGGAGATTTCTGCTCTAGATCCTCGGCTCTGCAGGCAGAAGCTGGAAGTTGGAAATCTGGGAGCACTGCACCAGGATCTCTCGAGGGAACGTCAAGGAAGCAACGTATCAAGATGGACTTTACTTAAGGAAGGTAGAGCGCATAGCCATGTTGCTGACACTGAAGCACAGCCACTCTGTTCAGTTGATCCACAGCACCAGCTTTCCAACTTGCCACCCGCACTGTGGGAGCAGGGGAAGCAGCCTTCAGTTGAAAGCCCAGCAGCAGCTTTCTCTCTTTCTCCACCACTGTACATGCAGAAGCTACATGTTCGCACTTTGAAAACGTTCATTCTCCCGTTATTGTCCTGAAAGCTGCCGTGCTTTCACATTTTGGTCACACTGCTGCATTGCTCCCTGATTGCTGTTGAGGACCAGCAGGAGATTTCTGCTCTAGATCCTCGGCTCTGCAGGCAGAAGCTGGAAGTTGGAAATCTGGGAGCACTGCACCAGGATCTCTCGAGGGAACGTCAAGGAAGCAACGTATCAAGATGGACTTTACTTAAGGAAGGTAGAGCGCATAGCCATGTTGCTGACACTGAAGCACAGCCACTCTGTTCAGTTGATCCACAGCACCAGCTTTCCAACTTGCCACCCGCAATGTGGGAGCAGGTGTAGCAGCCTTCAGCTGAAAGCCCAGCAGCAGCTTTCTCTCCTTCTCCTCCTCTGTGCATGCAGAAGCTACATGTTCGCACTTTGAAAACGTTCATGCTACCATTTTTGTCCTGAAAGCTGCCGTGCTTTCACATTTTGGTCACACTGCTGCATTGCTCCCTGATTGCTGTTGAGGACCAGCAGGAGATTTCTGCTCTAGATCCTCGGCTCTGCAGGCAGAAGCTGGAAGTTGGAAATCTGGGAGCACTGCACCAGGATCTCTCGAGGGAACGTCAAGGAAGCAACGTATCAAGATGGACTTTACTTAAGGAAGGTAGAGCGCATAGCAATGTTGCTGACACTGAAGCACAGCCACTCTGTTCAGTTGATCCACAGCACAAGCTTTCCAACTTGCCACCCGCACTGTGGGAGCAGGTGAAGCAGACTTCAGCTGAAACTGAAAGCCCAGCAGCAGCTTTCTCTCCTTCTCCTCCTCTGTGCATACAGAAGCTACATGTTCGCACTTTGAAAACGTTCATTCTACCATTTTTGTCCTGAAAGCTGCCGTGCTTTCACACTTTGGTCACACTGCTGCAGAGCTCCCTGATTGCTGTTGAGGACCAGCAGGAGTTTTCTGCTCTAGATCCTCGGCTCTGCAGGCAGAAGCTGGAAGTTGGAAATCTGGGAGCACTGCACCAGGATGTCTCGAGGGAACATCAAGGAAGAACCGTTGGAAGATGGACTTTACTTAAGGAAGGTAGAGCGCATAGCCATGTTGCTGACACTGAAGCACAGCCACTCTGTTCAGTTGATCCACAGCACCAGCTTTCCAACTTGCCACCCGCACTGTGGGAGCAGGTGAAGCAGACTTCAGCTGAAACTGAAAGCCCAGCAGCAGCTTTCTCTCCTTCTCCTCCTCTGTGCATGCAGAAGCTACATGTTCGCACTTTGAAAACATTCATTATCCCGTTTTTGTCCTGAAAGCTGCCGTGCTTTCACACTTTGGTCACACTGCTGCAGAGCTCCCTGATTGCTGTTGAGGACCAGCAGGAGATTTCATCTCTAGATCCTCGGCACTGCAGGCAGAAGCTGGAAGTTGGAAATCTGGGAGCACTGCACCAGGATCTCTCGAGGGAACGTCAAGGAAGCAACGTATCAAGATGGACTTTACTTAAGGAAGGTAGAGCGCATAGCCATGTTGCTGACACTGAAGCACAGCCACTCTGTTCAGTTGATCCACAGCACCAGCTTTCCAACTTGCCACCCGCACTGTGGGAGCAGGGGAAGCAGCCATCAGCTGAAACTGAAAGCCCAGCAGCAGCTTTCTCTCCTTCTCCTCCTCTGTGCATGCAGAAGCTACATGTTCGCACTTTCAAAACGTTCATTCTACCGTTTTTGTCCTGAAAGCTGCCGTGCTTACACATTTTGGTCACACTGCTTCATTGCTCCCTGATTGCTGTTGAGGACCAGCAGGAGATTTCTGCTCTAGATCCTCGGCTCTGCAGGCAGAAGCTGGAAGTTGGAAATCTGGGAGCACTGCACCAGGATCTCTCGAGGGAACGTCAAGGAAGCAACGTATCAAGATGGACTTTACTTAAGGAAGGTAGAGCGCATAGCCATGTTGCTGACACTGAAGCACAGCCACTCTGTTCAGTTGATCCACAGCACCAGCTTTCCAACTTGCCACCCGCACTGTGGGAGCAGGGGAAGCAGCCTTTAGCTGAAAGCCCAGCAGCAGCTTTCTCTCCTTCTCCTCCTCTGTGCATGCAGAAGCTACATGTTCGCACTTTGAAAACATTCATTATCCCGTTTTTGTCCTGAAAGCTGCCGTGCTTTCACACTTTGGTCACACTGCTGCAGAGCTCCCTGATTGCTGTTGAGGACCAGCAGGAGATTTCATCTCTAGATCCTCGGCTCTGCAGGCAGAAGCTGGAAGTTGGAAATCTGGGAGCACTGCACCAGGATCTCTCGAGGGAACGTCAAGGAAGCAACGTATCAAGATGGACTTTACTTAAGGAAGGTAGAGCGCATAGCCATGTTGCTGACACTGAAGCACAGCCACTCTGTTCAGTTGATCCACAGCACCAGCTTTCCAACTTGCCACCCGCACTGTGGGAGCAGGGGAAGCAGCCTTTAGCTTTAAGCCCAGCAGCAGCTTTCTCTCCTTCTCCTCCTCTGTGCATGCAGAAGCTACATGTTCGCACTTTGAAAACATTGATTCTCCCGTTTTTGTCCTGAAAGCTGCCGTGCTTTCACACTTTGGTCACACTGCTGAAGAGCTCCCTGATTGCTGTTGAGGACCAGCAGGAGATTTCATCTCTAGATCCTCGGCTCTGCAGGCAGAAGCTGGAAGTTGGAAATCTGGGAGCACTGCACCAGGATCTCTCGAGGGAACGTCAAGGAAGCAACGTATCAAGATGGACTTTACTTAAGGAAGGTAGAGCGCATAGCCATGTTGCTGACACTGAAGCACAGCCACTCTGTTCAGTTGATCCACAGCACCAGCTTTCCAACTTGCCACCCGCACTGTGGGAGCAGGTGAAGCAGACTTCAGCTGAAACTGAAAGCCCAGCAGCAGCTTTCTCTCCTTCTTCTCCTCTGTGCATGCAGAAGCTACATGTTCGCACTTTGAAAACGTTCATTCTACCGTTTTTGTCCTGAAAGCTGCCGTGCGTTCACATTTTGGTCACACTGCTGCATTGCTCCCTGATTGCTGTTGAGGACCAGCAGGAGTTTTCTGCTCTAGATCCTCGGCACTGCAGGCAGAAGCTGGAAGTTGGAAATCTGGGAGCACTGCACCAGGATCTCTCGAGGGAACGTCAAGGAAGCAACGTATCAAGATGGACTTTACTTAAGGAAGGTAGAGCGCATAGCCATGTTGCTGACACTGAAGCACAGCCACTCTGTTCAGTTGATCCACAGCACCAGCTTTCCAACTTGCCACCCACACTGTGGGAGCAGGTGAAGCAGACTTCAGCTGAAACTGAAAGCCCAGCAGCAGCTTTCTCTCCTTCTCCTCCTCTGTGCATGCAGAAGCTGCATGTTCGCACTTTGAAAACGTTCATTCTACCGTTTTTGTCCTGAAAGCTGCCGTGCTTTCACATTTTGGTCACACTGCTGCATTGCTCCCTGATTGCTGTTGAGGACCAGCAGGAGTTTTCTGCTCTAGATCCTCGGCTCTGCAGGCAGAAGCTGGAAGTTGGAAATCTGGGAGCACTGCACCAGGATGTCTCGAGGGAACATCAAGGAAGAACCGTTGGAAGATGGACTTTACTTAAGGAAGGTAGAGCGCATAGCCATGTTGCTGACACTGAAGCACAGCCACTCTGTTCAGTTGATCCACAGCACCAGCTTTCCAACTTGCCACCCGCACTGTGGGAGCAGGGGTAGCAGCATTCAGCTGAAAGCCCAGCAGCACCTTTCTCTCTTTCTCCACCACTGTACATGCAGAAGCTACATGTTCGCACTTTGAAAACATTCATTATCCCGTTTTTGTCCTGAAAGCTGCCGTGCTTTCACACTTTGGTCACACTGCTGCAGAGCTCCCTGATTGCTGTTGAGGACCAGCAGGAGATTTCATCTCTAGATCCTCGGCTCTGCAGGCAGAAGCTGGAAGTTGGAAATCTGGGAGCACTGCACCAGGATCTCTCGAGGGAACGTCAAGGAAGCAACGTATCAAGATGGACTTTACTTAAGGAAGGTAGAGCGCATAGCCATGTTGCTGACACTGAAGCACAGCCACTCTGTTCAGTTGATCCACAGCACCAGCTTTCCAACTTGCCACCCGCACTGTGGGAGCAGGGGAAGCAGACTTTAGCTGAAAGCCCAGCAGCAGCTTTCTCTCTTTCTCCACCACTGTACATGCAAAAGCTACATGTTCGCACTTTGAAAACGTTCATGCTACCATTTTTGTCCTGAAAGCTGCCGTGCTTTCACATTTTGGTCACACTGATGCATTGCTCCCTGATTGCTGTTGAGGACCAGCAGGAGATTTCTGCTCTAGATCCTCGGCTCTGCAGGCAGAAGCTGGAAGTTGGAAATCTGGGAGCACTGCACCAGGATCTCTCGAGGGAACGTCAAGGAAGCAACGTATCAAGATGGACTTTACTTAAGGAAGGTAGAGCGCATAGCCATGTTGCTGACGCTGAAGCAAAGCCACTCTGTTCAGTTGATCCACAGCACCAGCTTTCCAACTTGCCACCCGCACTGTGGGAGCAGGGGTAGCAGACTTCAGCTGAAACTGAAAGCCCAGCAGCATTCTCTCCTTCTACTCCTCTGTGCATGCAGAAGCTACATGTTCGCACTTTGAAAACATTCATTATCCCGTTTTTGTCCTGAAAGCTGCCGTGCTTTCACACTTTGGTCACACTGCTGCATTGCTCCCTGATTGCTGTTGAGGACCAGCAGGAGATTTCATCTCTAGATCCTCGGCAATGCAGGCAGAAGCTGGAAGTTGGAAATCTGGGAGCACTGCACCAGGATCTCTCGAGGGAACGTCAAGGAAGCAACGTATCAAGATGGACTTTACTTAAGGAAGGTAGAGCGCATAGCCATGTTGCTGACACTGAAGCAAAGCCACTCTGTTCAGTTGATCCACAGCACCAGCTTTCCAACTTGCCACCCGCACTGTGGGAGCAGGGGAAGCAGACTTCAGCTGAAACTGAAAGCCCAGCAGCAGCTTTCTCTCCTTCTCCTACTCTGTGCATGCAGAAGCTACATGTTCGCACTTTGAAAACATTCATTCTACCATTTTTGTCCTGAAAGCTGCCGTGCTTTCACACTTTGGTCACACTGCTGCAGAGCTCCCTGATTGCTGTTGAGGACCAGCAGGAGATTTCTGCTCTAGATCCTCGGCTCTGCAGGCAGAAGCTGGAAGTTGGAAATCTGGGAGCACTGCACCAGGATCTCTCGAGGGAACGTCAAGGAAGCAACGTATCAAGATGGACTTTACTTAAGGAAGGTAGAGCGCATAGCCATGTTGCTGACACTGAAGCACAGCCACTCTGTTCAGTTGATCCACAGCACCAGCTTTCCAACTTGCCACCCGCACTGTGGGAGCAGGGGAAGCAGCCTTCAGTTGAAAGCCCAGCAGCAGCTTTCTCTCTTTCTCCACCACTGTACATGCAGAAGCTACATGTTCGCACTTTGAAAACGTTCATTCTCCCGTTATTGTCCTGAAAGCTGCCGTGCTTTCACATTTTGGTCACACTGCTGCATTGCTCCCTGATTGCTGTTGAGGACCAGCAGGAGATTTCTGCTCTAGATCCTCGGCTCTGCAGGCAGAAGCTGGAAGTTGGAAATCTGGGAGCACTGCACCAGGATCTCTCGAGGGAACGTCAAGGAAGCAACGTATCAAGATGGACTTTACTTAAGGAAGGTAGAGCGCATAGCCATGTTGCTGACACTGAAGCACAGCCACTCTGTTCAGTTGATCCACAGCACCAGCTTTCCAACTTGCCACCCGCAATGTGGGAGCAGGGGTAGCAGCCTTCAGCTGAAAGCCCAGCAGCAGCTTTCTCTCTTTCTCCACCACTGTACATGCAGAAGCTACATGTTCGCACTTTGAAAACGTTCATGCTACCATTTTTGTCCTGAAAGCTGCCGTGCTTTCACATTTTGGTCACACTGCTGCATTGCTCCCTGATTGCTGTTGAGGACCAGCAGGAGATTTCTGCTCTAGATCCTCGGCTCTGCAGGCAGAAGCTGGAAGTTGGAAATCTGGGAGCACTGCACCAGGATCTCTTGAGGGAACGTCAAGGAAGCAACGTATCAAGATGGACTTTACTTAAGGAAGGTAGAGCGCATAGCCATGTTGCTGACACTGAAGCACAGCCACTCTGTTCAGTTGATCCACAGCACCAGCTTTCCAACTTGCCACCCGCACTGTGGGAGCAGGTGAAGCAGACTTCAGCTGAAACTGAAAGCCCAGCAGCAGCTTTCTCTCCTTCTCCTCCTCTGTGCATGCAGAAGCTACATGTTCGCACTTTGAAAACATTCATTCTACCATTTTTGTCCTGAAAGCTGCCGTGCTTTCACACTTTGGTCACACTGCTGCAGAGCTCCCTGATTGCTGTTGAGGACCAGCAGGAGTTTTCTGCTCTAGATCCTCGGCTCTGCAGGCAGAAGCTGGAAGTTGGAAATCTGGGAGCACTGCACCAGGATCTCTCGAGGGAACGTCAAGGAAGCAACGTATCAAGATGGACTTTACTTAAGGAAGGTAGAGCGCATAGCCATGTTGCTGACACTGAAGCACAGCCACTCTGTTCAGTTGATCCACAGCACCAGCTTTCCAACTTGCCACCCGCACTGTGGGAGCAGGTGAAGCAGACTTCAGCTGAAACTGAAAGCCCAGCAGCAGCTTTCTCTCCTTCTCCTCCTCTGTGCATGCAGAAGCTACATGTTCGCACTTTGAAAACATTGAGTCTCCCGTTTTTGTCCTGAAAGCTGCCGTGCTTTCACACTTTGGTCACACTGCTGCAGAGCTCCCTGATTGCTGTTGAGGACCAGCAGGAGATTTCTGCTCTAGATCCTCGGCACTGCAGGCAGAAGCTGGAAGTTGGAAATCTGGGAGCACTGCACCAGGATCTCTCGAGGGAACGTCAAGGAAGCAACGTATCAAGATGGACTTTACTTAAGGAAGGTAGAGCGCATAGCCATGTTGCTGACACTGAAGCAAAGCCACTCTGTTCAGTTGATCCACAGCACCAGCTTTCCAACTTGCCACCCGCACTGTGGGAGCAGAGGAAGCAGCCTTTAGCTTAAAGCCCAGCAGCAGCTTTCTCTCTTTCTCCACCACTGTACTTGCAGAAGCTACATGTTCGCACTTTGAAAACGTTCATTCTCCCGTTTTTGTCCTGAAAGCTGCCGTGCTTTCACATTTTGGTCACACTGCTGCATTGCTCCCTGATTGCAGTTGAGGACCAGCAGGAGTTTTCATCTCTAGATCCTCGGCTCTGCAGGCAGAAGCTGGAAGTTGGAAATCTGGGAGCACTGCACCAGGATCTCTCGAGGGAACGTCAAGGAAGCAACGTATCAAGATGGACTTTACTTAAGGAAGGTAGAGCGCATAGCCATGTTGCTGACACTGAAGCACAGCCACTCTGTTCAGTTGATCCACAGCACCAGCTTTCCAACTTGCCACCCGCACTGTGGGAGCAGGGGAAGCAGACTTCAGCTGAAACTGAAAGCCCAGCAGCAGCTTTCTCTCCTTCTCCTCCTCTGTGCATGCAGAAGCTACATGTTCGCACTTTGAAAACGTTCATTCTCCCGTTTTTGTCCTGAAAGCTGCCGTGCTTTCACATTTTGGTCACACTGCTTCATTGCTCCCTGATTGCTGTTGAGGACCAGCTGGAGATTTCTGCTCTAGATCCTCGGCTCTGCAGGCAGAAGCTGGAAGTTGGAAATCTGGGAGCACTGCACCAGGATCTCTCGAGGGAACGTCAAGGAAGCAACGTATCAAGATGGACTTTACTTAAGGAAGGTAGAGCGCATAGCCATGTTGCTGACACTGAAGCACAGCCACTCTGTTCAGTTGATCCACAGCACCAGCTTTCCAACTTGCCACCCGCACTGTGGGAGCAGGGGAAGCAGACTTTAGCTGAAAGCCCAGCAGCAGCTTTCTCTCCTTCTCCTCCTCTGTGCATGCAGAAGCTACATGTTCGCACTTTGAAAACATTGATTCTCCCGTTTTTGTCCTGAAAGCTGCCGTGCTTTCACACTTTGGTCACACTGCTGCAGAGCTCCCTGATTGCTGTTGAGGACCAGCAGGAGATTTCTGCTCTAGATCCTCGGCTCTGCAGGCAGAAGCTGGAAGTTGGAAATCTGGGAGCACTGCACCAGGATCTCTCGAGGGAACGTCAAGGAAGCAACGTATCAAGATGGACTTTACTTAAGGAAGGTAGAGCGCATAGCCATGTTGCTGACACTGAAGCACAGCCACTCTGTTCAGTTGATCCACAGCACCAGCTTTCCAACTTGCCACCCGCACTGTGGGAGCAGGGGAAGCAGCCATCAGCTGAAACTGAAAGCCCAGCAGCAGCTTTCTCTCCTTCTCCTCCTCTGTGCATGCAGAAGCTACATGTTCGCACTTTCAAAACGTTCATTCTACCGTTTTTGTCCTGAAAGCTGCCGTGCTTTCACACTTTGGTCACACTGCTGCATTGCTCCCTGATTGCTGTTGAGGACCAGCAGGAGATTTCATCTCTAGATCCTCGGCTCTGCAGGCAGAAGCTGGAAGTTGGAAATCTGGGAGCACTGCACCAGGATCTCTCGAGGGAACGTCAAGGAAGCAACGTATCAAGATGGACTTTACTTAAGGAAGGTAGAGCGCATAGCCATGTTGCTGACACTGAAGCACAGCCACTCTGTTCAGTTGATCCACAGCACCAGCTTTCCAACTTGCCACCCACACTGTGGGAGCAGGGGAAGCAGCCATCAGCTGAAACTGAAAGCCCAGCAGCAGCTTTCTCTCTTTCTTCTACTCTGTGCATGCAGAAGCTACATGTTCGCACTTTCAAAACCTTGATTCTACCGTCTTCTTTCCTGAAACCTGCGCTGCTTTGATATTTTGATCATAGTACGGCAAAGCTCTCTGCTGTTAAAGACCAGCAGTAGTTTTTTTCTGGACCTCCTCGGCTCTGCAGGCAGAAGCTGGAAGTTGGAAATCTGGGAGCACTGCACCAGGATCTCTCGAGGGAACATCAAGGAAGAACCGTTGGAAGATGGACTTTACTTAAGGAAGGTAGAGCGCGTAGCCATGTTGCTGACACTGAAGCAAAGCCACTCTGTTCAGTTGATCCACAGCACCAGCTTTCCAACTTGCCACCCACACTGTGGGAGCAGGGGAAGCAGACTTCAGCTGAAACTGAAAGCCCAGCAGCAGCTTTCTCTCCTTCTCCTCCTCTGTGCATGCAGAAGCTACATGTTCGCACTTTGAAAACATTGAGTCTCCCGTTTTTGTCCTGAAAGCTGCCGTGCTTTCACACTTTGGTCACACTGCTGCAGAGCTCCCTGATTGCTGTTGAGGACCAGCAGGAGATTTCATCTCTAGATCCTCGGCTCTGCAGGCAGAAGCTGGAAGTTGGAAATCTGGGAGCACTGCACCAGGATCTCTCGAGGGAACGTCAAGGAAGCAACGTATCAAGATGGACTTTACTTAAGGAAGGTAGAGCGCATAGCCATGTTGCTGACACTGAAGCACAGCCACTCTGTTCAGTTGATCCACAGCACCAGCTTTCCAACTTGCCACCCGCACTGTGGGAGCAGGTGAATCAGACTTCAGCTGAAACTGAAAGCCCAGCAGCAGCTTTCTCTCCTTCTCCTCCTCTGTGCATGCAGAAGCTACATGTTCGCACTTTGAAAACGTTCATTCTACCGTTTTTGTCCTGAAAGCTGCCGTGCTTTCACATTTTGGTCACACTGCTGCATTGCTCCCTGATTGCTGTTGAGGACCAGCAGGAGTTTTCTGCTCTAGATCCTCGGCTCTGCAGGCAGAAGCTGGAAGTTGGAAATCTGGGAGCACTGCACCAGGATCTCTCGAGGGAACGTCAAGGAAGCAACGTATCAAGATGGACTTTACTTAAGGAAGGTAGAGCGCATAGCCATGTTGCTGACACTGAAGCACAGCCACTCTGTTCAGTTGATCCACAGCACCAGCTTTCCAACTTGCCACCCGCACTGTGGGAGCAGGTGAAGCAGCCATCAGCTGAAACTGAAAGCCCAGCAGCAGCTTTCTCTCCTTCTCCTCCTCTGTGCATGCAGAAGCTACATGTTCGCACTTTCAAAACGTTCATTCTACCGTTTTTGTCCTGAAAGCTGCCGTGCTTTCACACTTTGGTCACACTGCTGCATTGCTCCCTGATTGCTGTTGAGGACCAGCAGGAGATTTCATCTCTAGATCCTCGGCTCTGCAGGCAGAAGCTGGAAGTTGGAAATCTGGGAGCACTGCACCAGGATCTCTCGAGGGAACGTCAAGGAAGCAACGTATCAAGATGGACTTTACTTAAGGAAGGTAGAGCGCATAGCCATGTTGCTGACACTGAAGCACAGCCACTCTGTTCAGTTGATCCACAGCACCAGCTTTCCAACTTGCCACCCACACTGTGGGAGCAGGGGAAGCAGCCATCAGCTGAAACTGAAAGCCCAGCAGCAGCTTTCTCTCTTTCTTCTACTCTGTGCATGCAGAAGCTACATGTTCGCACTTTCAAAACCTTGATTCTACCGTCTTCTTTCCTGAAACCTGCGCTGCTTTGATATTTTGATCATAGTACGGCAGAGCTCTCTGCTGTTAAAGACCAGCAGTAGTTTTTTTCTGGACCTCCTCGGCTCTGCAGGCAGAAGCTGGAAGTTGGAAATCTGGGAGCACTGCACCAGGATCTCTCGAGGGAACATCAAGGAAGAACCGTTGGAAGATGGACTTTACTTAAGGAAGGTAGAGCGCGTAGCCATGTTGCTGACACTGAAGCAAAGCCACTCTGTTCAGTTGATCCACAGCACCAGCTTTCCAACTTGCCACCCGCACTGTGGGAGCAGGGGAAGCAGACTTCAGCTGAAACTGAAAGCCCAGCAGCAGCTTTCTCTCCTTCTCCTCCTCTGTGCATGCAGAAGCTACATGTTCGCACTTTGAAAACATTGAGTCTCCCGTTTTTGTCCTGAAAGCTGCCGTGCTTTCACACTTTGGTCACACTGCTGCAGAGCTCCCTGATTGCTGTTGAGGACCAGCAGGAGATTTCATCTCTAGATCCTCGGCTCTGCAGGCAGAAGCTGGAAGTTGGAAATCTGGGAGCACTGCACCAGGATCTCTCGAGGGAACGTCAAGGAAGCAACGTATCAAGATGGACTTTACTTAAGGAAGGTAGAGCGCATAGCCATGTTGCTGACACTGAAGCACAGCCACTCTGTTCAGTTGATCCACAGCACCAGCTTTCCAACTTGCCACCCGCACTGTGGGAGCAGGTGAATCAGACTTCAGCTGAAACTGAAAGCCCAGCAGCAGCTTTCTCTCCTTCTCCTCCTCTGTGCATGCAGAAGCTACATGTTCGCACTTTGAAAACGTTCATTCTACCGTTTTTGTCCTGAAAGCTGCCGTGCTTTCACATTTTGGTCACACTGCTGCATTGCTCCCTGATTGCTGTTGAGGACCAGCAGGAGTTTTCTGCTCTAGATCCTCGGCTCTGCAGGCAGAAGCTGGAAGTTGGAAATCTGGGAGCACTGCACCAGGATCTCTCGAGGGAACGTCAAGGAAGCAACGTATCAAGATGGACTTTACTTAAGGAAGGTAGAGCGCATAGCCATGTTGCTGACACTGAAGCACAGCCACTCTGTTCAGTTGATCCACAGCACCAGCTTTCCAACTTGCCACCCGCACTGTGGGAGCAGGTGAAGCAGCCATCAGCTGAAACTGAAAGCCCAGCAGCAGCTTTCTCTCCTTCTCCTCCTCTGTGCATGCAGAAGCTACATGTTCGCACTTTCAAAACGTTCATTCTACCGTTTTTGTCCTGAAAGCTGCCGTGCTTTCACACTTTGGTCACACTGCTGCATTGCTCCCTGATTGCTGTTGAGGACCAGCAGGAGATTTCATCTCTAGATCCTCGGCTCTGCAGGCAGAAGCTGGAAGTTGGAAATCTGGGAGCACTGCACCAGGATCTCTCGAGGGAACGTCAAGGAAGCAACGTATCAAGATGGACTTTACTTAAGGAAGGTAGAGCGCATAGCCATGTTGCTGACACTGAAGCACAGCCACTCTGTTCAGTTGATCCACAGCACCAGCTTTCCAACTTGCCACCCACACTGTGGGAGCAGGGGAAGCAGCCATCAGCTGAAACTGAAAGCCCAGCAGCAGCTTTCTCTCTTTCTTCTACTCTGTGCATGCAGAAGCTACATGTTCGCACTTTCAAAACCTTGATTCTACCGTCTTCTTTCCTGAAACCTGCGCTGCTTTGATATTTTGATCATAGTACGGCAGAGCTCTCTGCTGTTAAAGACCAGCAGTAGTTTTTTTCTGGACCTCCTCGGCTCTGCAGGCAGAAGCTGGAAGTTGGAAATCTGGGAGCACTGCACCAGGATCTCTCGAGGGAACATCAAGGAAGAACCGTTGGAAGATGGACTTTACTTAAGGAAGGTAGAGCGCGTAGCCATGTTGCTGACACTGAAGCAAAGCCACTCTGTTCAGTTGATCCACAGCACCAGCTTTCCAACTTGCCACCCGCACTGTGGGAGCAGGGGAAGCAGACTTCAGCTGAAACTGAAAGCCCAGCAGCAGCTTTCTCTCCTTCTCCTCCTCTGTGCATGCAGAAGCTACATGTTCGCACTTTGAAAACATTGAGTCTCCCGTTTTTGTCCTGAAAGCTGCCGTGCTTTCACACTTTGGTCACACTGCTGCAGAGCTCCCTGATTGCTGTTGAGGACCAGCAGGAGATTTCATCTCTAGATCCTCGGCTCTGCAGGCAGAAGCTGGAAGTTGGAAATCTGGGAGCACTGCACCAGGATCTCTCGAGGGAACGTCAAGGAAGCAACGTATCAAGATGGACTTTACTTAAGGAAGGTAGAGCACATAGCCATGTTGCTGACACTGAAGCACAGCCACTCTGTTCAGTTGATCCACAGCACCAGCTTTCCAACTTGCCACCCGCACTGTGGGAGCAGGTGAATCAGACTTCAGGTGAAACTGAAAGCCCAGCAGCAGCTTTCTCTCCTTCTCCTCCTCTGTGCATGCAGAAGCTACATGTTCGCACTTTGAAAACGTTCATTCTACCGTTTTTGTCCTGAAAGCTGCCGTGCTTTCACATTTTGGTCACACTGCTGCATTGCTCCCTGATTGCTGTTGAGGACCAGCAGGAGTTTTCTGCTCTAGATCCTCGGCTCTGCAGGCAGAAGCTGGAAGTTGGAAATCTGGGAGCACTGCACCAGGATCTCTCGAGGGAACGTCAAGGAAGCAACGTATCAAGATGGACTTTACTTAAGGAAGGTAGAGCGCATAGCCATGTTGCTGACACTGAAGCACAGCCACTCTGTTCAGTTGATCCACAGCACCAGCTTTCCAACTTGCCACCCGCACTGTGGGAGCAGGGGAAGCAGCCTTTAGCTTTAAGCCCAGCAGCAGCTTTCTCTCCTTCTCCTCCTCTGTGCATGCAGAAGCTACATGTTCGCACTTTGAAAACATTGATTCTCCCGTTTTTGTCCTGAAAGCTGCCGTGCTTTCACACTTTGGTCACACTGCTGAAGAGCTCCCTGATTGCTGTTGAGGACCAGCAGGAGATTTCATCTCTAGATCCTCGGCTCTGCAGGCAGAAGCTGGAAGTTGGAAATCTGGGAGCACTGCACCAGGATCTCTCGAGGGAACGTCAAGGAAGCAACGTATCAAGATGGACTTTACTTAAGGAAGGTAGAGCGCATAGCCATGTTGCTGACACTGAAGCACAGCCACTCTGTTCAGTTGATCCACAGCACCAGCTTTCCAACTTGCCACCCGCACTGTGGGAGCAGGTGAAGCAGACTTCAGCTGAAACTGAAAGCCCAGCAGCAGCTTTCTCTCCTTCTTCTCCTCTGTGCATGCAGAAGCTACATGTTCGCACTTTGAAAACGTTCATTCTACCGTTTTTGTCCTGAAAGCTGCCGTGCGTTCACATTTTGGTCACACTGCTGCATTGCTCCCTGATTGCTGTTGAGGACCAGCAGGAGTTTTCTGCTCTAGATCCTCGGCTCTGCAGGCAGAAGCTGGAAGTTGGAAATCTGGGAGCACTGCACCAGGATCTCTCGAGGGAACGTCAAGGAAGCAACGTATCAAGATGGACTTTACTTAAGGAAGGTAGAGCGCATAGCCATGTTGCTGACACTGAAGCACAGCCACTCTGTTCAGTTGATCCACAGCACCAGCTTTCCAACTTGCCACCCACACTGTGGGAGCAGGTGAAGCAGACTTCAGCTGAAACTGAAAGCCCAGCAGCAGCTTTCTCTCCTTCTCCTCATCTGTGCATGCAGAAGCTGCATGTTCGCACTTTGAAAACGTTCATGCTACCGTTTTTGTCCTGAAAGCTGCCGTGCTTTCACATTTTGGTCACACTGCTGCATTGCTCCCTGATTGCTGTTGAGGACCAGCAGGAGATTTCATCTCTAGATCCTCGGCTCTGCAGGCAGAAGCTGGAAGTTGGAAATCTGGGAGCACTGCACCAGGATGTCTCGAGGGAACATCAAGGAAGAACCGTTGGAAGATGGACTTTACTTAAGGAAGGTAGAGCGCATAGCCATGTTGCTGACACTGAAGCACAGCCACTCTGTTCAGTTGATCCACAGCACCAGCTTTCCAACTTGCCACCCACACTGTGGGAGCAGGTGAAGCAGACTTCAGCTGAAACTGAAAGCCCAGCAGCAGCTTTCTCTCCTTCTCCTCATCTGTGCATGCAGAAGCTGCATGTTCGCACTTTGAAAACGTTCATTCTCCCGTTTTTGTCCTGAAAGCTGCCGTGCTTTCACATTTTGGTCACACTGCTGCATTGCTCCCTGATTGCTGTTGAGGACCAGCAGGAGATTTCATCTCTAGATCCTCGGCTCTGCAGGCAGAAGTTGGAAGTTGGAAATCTGGGAACACTGCACCAGGATGTCTCGAGGGAACATCAAGGAAGAACCGTTGGAAGATGGACTTTACTTAAGGAAGGTAGAGCGCATAGCCATGTTGCTGACACTGAAGCACAGCCACTCTGTTCAGTTGATCCACAGCACCAGCTTTCCAACTTGCCACCCGCACTGTGGGAGCAGGGGTAGCAGCATTCAGCTGAAAGCCCAGCAGCAGCTTTCTCTCTTTCTCCACCACTGTACATGCAGAAGCTACATGTTCGCACTTTGAAAACATTCATTATCCCGTTTTTGTCCTGAAAGCTGCCGTGCTTTCACACTTCGGTCACACTGCTGCAGAGCTCCCTGATTGCTGTTGAGGACCAGCAGGAGATTTCTGCTCTAGATCCTCGGCTCTGCAGGCAGAAGCTGGAAGTTGGAAATCTGGGAGCACTGCACCAGGATCTCTCGAGGGAACGTCAAGGAAGCAACGTATCAAGATGGACTTTACTTAAGGAAGGTAGAGCGCATAGCCATGTTGCTGACACTGAAGCACAGCCACTCTGTTCAGTTGATCCACAGCACCAGCTTTCCAACTTGCCACCCGCACTGTGGGAGCAGGGGAAGCAGACTTTAGCTGAAAGCCCAGCAGCAGCTTTCTCTCTTTCTCCACCACTGTACATGCAAAAGCTACATGTTCGCACTTTGAAAACGTTCATTCTCCCGTTTTTGTCCTGAAAGCTGCCGTGCTTACACATTTTGGTCACACTGATGCATTGCTCCCTGATTGCTGTTGAGGACCAGCAGGAGATTTCTGCTCTAGATCCTCGGCTCTGCAGGCAGAAGCTGGAAGTTGGAAATCTGGGAGCACTGCACCAGGATCTCTCGAGGGAACGTCAAGGAAGCAACGTATCAAGATGGACTTTACTTAAGGAAGGTAGAGCGCATAGCCATGTTGCTGACGCTGAAGCAAAGCCACTCTGTTCAGTTGATCCACAGCACCAGCTTTCCAACTTGCCACCCGCACTGTGGGAGCAGGGGAAGCAGCCTTCAGTTGAAAGCCCAGCAGCAGCTTTCTCTCTTTCTAAACCACTGTACATGCAGAAGCTACATGTTCGCACTTTGAAAACGTTCATTCTCCCGTTATTGTCCTGAAAGCTGCCGTGCTTTCACATTTTGGTCACACTGCTGCATTGCTCCCTGATTGCTGTTGAGGACCAGCAGGAGATTTCTGCTCTAGATCCTCGGCTCTGCAGGCAGAAGCTGGAAGTTGGAAATCTGGGAGCACTGCACCAGGATCTCTCGAGGGAACGTCAAGGAAGCAACGTATCAAGATGGACTTTACTTAAGGAAGGTAGAGCGCATAGCCATGTTGCTGACACTGAAGCACAGCCACTCTGTTCAGTTGATCCACAGCACCAGCTTTCCAACTTGCCACCCGCAATGTGGGAGCAGGGGTAGCAGCCTTCAGCTGAAAGCCCAGCAGCAGCTTTCTCTCTTTCTCCACCACTGTACATGCAGAAGCTACATGTTCGCACTTTGAAAACGTTCATGCTACCATTTTTGTCCTGAAAGCTGCCGTGCTTTCACATTTTGGTCACACTGCTGCATTGCTCCCTGATTGCTGTTGAGGACCAGCAGGAGATTTCTGCTCTAGATCCTCGGCTCTGCAGGCAGAAGCTGGAAGTTGGAAATCTGGGAGCACTGCACCAGGATCTCTCCAGGGAACGTCAAGGAAGCAACGTATCAAGATGGACTTTACTTAAGGAAGGTAGAGCGCATAGCCATGTTGCTGACACTGAAGCACAGCCACTCTGTTCAGTTGATCCACAGCACTAGCTTTCCAACTTGCCACCCGCACTGTGGGAGCAGGTGAAGCAGACTTCAGCTGAAACTGAAAGCCCAGCAGCAGCTTTCTCTCCTTCTCCTCCTCTGTGCATGCAGAAGCTACATGTTAGCACTTTGAAAACGTTCATTCTACCATTTTTGTCCTGAAAGCTGCCGTGCTTTCACACTTTGGTCACACTGCTGCAGAGCTCCCTGATTGCTGTTGAGGACCAGCAGGAGTTTTCTGCTCTAGATCCTCGGCTCTGCAGGTAGAAGCTGGAAGTTGGAAATCTGGGAGCACTGCACCAGGATCTCTCGAGGGAACATCAAGGAAGAACCGTTGGAAGATGGACTTTACTTAAGGAAGGTAGAGCGCATAGCCATGTTGCTGACACTGAAGCACAGCCACTCTGTTCAGTTGATCCACAGCACCAGCTTTCCAACTTGCCACCCGCACTGTGGGAGCAGGTGAAGCAGACTTCAGCTGAAACTGAAAGCCCAGCAGCAGCTTTCTCTCCTTCTCCTCCTCTGTGCATGCAGAAGCTACATGTTCGCACTTTGAAAACATTCATTATCCCGTTTTTGTCCTGAAAGCTGCCGTGCTTTCACATTTTGGTCACACTGCTGCATTGCTCCCTGATTGCAGTTGAGGACCAGCAGGAGTTTTCATCTCTAGATCCTCGGCTCTGCAGGCAGAAGCTGGAAGTTGGAAATCTGGGAGCACTGCACCAGGATCTCTCGAGGGAACGTCAAGGAAGCAACGTATCAAGATGGACTTTACTTAAGGAAGGTAGAGCGCATAGCCATGTTGCTGACACTGAAGCACAGCCACTCTGTTCAGTTGATCCACAGCACCAGCTTTCCAACTTGCCACCCGCACTGTGGGAGCAGGGGAAGCAGCCATCAGCTGAAACTGAAAGCCCAGCAGCAGCTTTCTCTCCTTCTCCTCCTCTGTGCATGCAGAAGCTACATGTTCGCACTTTCAAAACGTTCATTCTACCGATTTTGTCCTGAAAGCTGCCGTGCTTACACATTTTGGTCACACTGCTTCATTGCTCCCTGATTGCTGTTGAGGACCAGCAGGAGATTTCTGCTCTAGATCCTCGGCTCTGCAGGCAGAAGCTGGAAGTTGGAAATCTGGGAGCACTGCACCAGGATCTCTCGAGGGAACGTCAAGGAAGCAACGTATCAAGATGGACTTTACTTAAGGAAGGTAGAGCGCATAGCCATGTTGCTGACACTGAAGCACAGCCACTCTGTTCAGTTGATCCACAGCACCAGCTTTCCAACTTGCCACCCGCACTGTGGGAGCAGGGGAAGCAGCCTTTAGCTGAAAGCCCAGCAGCAGCTTTCTCTCCTTCTCCTCCTCTGTGCATGCAGAAGCTACATGTTCGCACTTTGAAAACATTCATTATCCCGTTTTTGTCCTGAAAGCTGCCGTGCTTTCACACTTTGGTCACACTGCTGCAGAGCTCCCTGATTGCTGTTGAGGACCAGCAGGAGATTTCATCTCTAGATCCTCGGCTCTGCAGGCAGAAGCTGGAAGTTGGAAATCTGGGAGCACTGCACCAGGATCTCTCGAGGGAACGTCAAGGAAGCAACGTATCAAGATGGACTTTACTTAAGGAAGGTAGAGCGCATAGCCATGTTGCTGACACTGAAGCACAGCCACTCTGTTCAGTTGATCCACAGCACCAGCTTTCCAACTTGCCACCCGCACTGTGGGAGCAGGGGAAGCAGCCATCAGCTGAAACTGAAAGCCCAGCAGCAGCTTTCTCTCCTTCTCCTCCTCTGTGCATGCAGAAGCTACATGTTCGCACTTTCAAAACGTTCATTCTACCGTTTTTGTCCTGAAAGCTGCCGTGCTTACACATTTTGGTCACACTGCTTCATTGCTCCCTGATTGCTGTTGAGGACCAGCAGGAGATTTCTGCTCTAGATCCTCGGCTCTGCAGGCAGAAGCTGGAAGTTGGAAATCTGGGAGCACTGCACCAGGATCTCTCGAGGGAACGTCAAGGAAGCAACGTATCAAGATGGACTTTACTTAAGGAAGGTAGAGCGCATAGCCATGTTGCTGACACTGAAGCACAGCCACTCTGTTCAGTTGATCCACAGCACCAGCTTTCCAACTTGCCACCCGCACTGTGGGAGCAGGGAAGCAGCCTTTAGCTGAAAGCCCAGCAGCAGCTTTCTCTCCTTCTCCTCCTCTGTGCATGCAGAAGCTACATGTTCGCACTTTGAAAACATTCATTATCCCGTTTTTGTCCTGAAAGCTGCCGTGCTTTCACACTTTGGTCACACTGCTGCAGAGCTCCCTGATTGCTGTTGAGGACCAGCAGGAGATTTCATCTCTAGATCCTCGGCTCTGCAGGCAGAAGCTGGAAGTTGGAAATCTGGGAGCACTGCACCAGGATCTCTCGAGGGAACGTCAAGGAAGCAACGTATCAAGATGGACTTTACTTAAGGAAGGTAGAGCGCATAGCCATGTTGCTGACACTGAAGCACAGCCACTCTGTTCAGTTGATCCACAGCACCAGCTTTCCAACTTGCCACCCGCACTGTGGGAGCAGGGGAAGCAGCCTTTAGCTTTAAGCCCAGCAGCAGCTTTCTCTCCTTCTCCTCCTCTGTGCATGCAGAAGCTACATGTTCGCACTTTGAAAACATTGATTCTCCCGTTTTTGTCCTGAAAGCTGCCGTGCTTTCACACTTTGGTCACACTGCTGAAGAGCTCCCTGATTGCTGTTGAGGACCAGCAGGAGATTTCATCTCTAGATCCTCGGCTCTGCAGGCAGAAGCTGGAAGTTGGAAATCTGGGAGCACTGCACCAGGATCTCTCGAGGGAACGTCAAGGAAGCAACGTATCAAGATGGACTTTACTTAAGGAAGGTAGAGCGCATAGCCATGTTGCTGACACTGAAGCACAGCCACTCTGTTCAGTTGATCCACAGCACCAGCTTTCCAACTTGCCACCCGCACTGTGGGAGCAGGTGAAGCAGACTTCAGCTGAAACTGAAAGCCCAGCAGCAGCTTTCTCTCCTTCTTCTCCTCTGTGCATGCAGAAGCTACATGTTCGCACTTTGAAAACGTTCATTCTACCGTTTTTGTCCTGAAAGCTGCCGTGCGTTCACATTTTGGTCACACTGCTGCATTGCTCCCTGATTGCTGTTGAGGACCAGCAGGAGTTTTCTGCTCTAGATCCTCGGCTCTGCAGGCAGAAGCTGGAAGTTGGAAATCTGGGAGCACTGCACCAGGATCTCTCGAGGGAACGTCAAGGAAGCAACGTATCAAGATGGACTTTACTTAAGGAAGGTAGAGCGCATAGCCATGTTGCTGACACTGAAGCACAGCCACTCTGTTCAGTTGATCCACAGCACCAGCTTTCCAACTTGCCACCCACACTGTGGGAGCAGGTGAAGCAGACTTCAGCTGAAACTGAAAGCCCAGCAGCAGCTTTCTCTCCTTCTCCTCCTCTGTGCATGCAGAAGCTACATGTTCGCACTTTGAAAACGTTCATTCTACCGTTTTTGTCCTGAAAGCTGCCGTGCTTTCACATTTTGGTCACACTGCTGCATTGCTCCCTGATTGCTGTTGAGGACCAGCAGGAGTTTTCTGCTCTAGATCCTCGGCTCTGCAGGCAGAAGCTGGAAGTTGGAAATCTGGGAGCACTGCACCAGGATCTCTCGAGGGAACGTCAAGGAAGCAACGTATCAAGATGGACTTTACTTAAGGAAGGTAGAGCGCATAGCCATGTTGCTGACACTGAAGCACAGCCACTCTGTTCAGTTGATCCACAGCACCAGCTTTCCAACTTGCCACCCGCACTGTGGGAGCAGGGGTAGCAGCATTCAGCTGAAAGCCCAGCAGCACCTTTCTCTCTTTCTCCACCACTGTACATGCAGAAGCTACATGTTCGCACTTTGAAAACATTCATTCTCCCGTTTTTGTCCTGAAAGCTGCCGTGCTTTCACACTTTGGTCACACTGCTGCAGAGCTCCCTGATTGCTGTTGAGGACCAGCAGGAGTTTTCTGCTCTAGATCCTCGGCTCTGCAGGCAGAAGCTGGAAGTTGGAAATCTGGGAGCACTGCACCAGGATCTCTCGAGGGAACGTCAAGGAAGCAACGTATCAAGATGGACTTTACTTAAGGAAGGTAGAGCGCATAGCCATGTTGCTGACACTGAAGCACAGCCACTCTGTTCAGTTGATCCACAGCACCAGCTTTCCAACTTGCCACCCACACTGTGGGAGCAGGTGAAGCAGACTTCAGCTGAAACTGAAAGCCCAGCAGCAGCTTTCTCTCCTTCTCCTCCTCTGTGCATGCAGAAGCTACATGTTCGCACTTTGAAAACGTTCATTCTACCGTTTTTGTCCTGAAAGCTGCCGTGCTTTCACATTTTGGTCACACTGCTGCATTGCTCCCTGATTGCTGTTGAGGACCAGCAGGAGTTTTCTGCTCTAGATCCTCGGCTCTGCAGGCAGAAGCTGGAAGTTGGAAATCTGGGAGCACTGCACCAGGATGTCTCGAGGGAACATCAAGGAAGAACCGTTGGAAGATGGACTTTACTTAAGGAAGGTAGAGCGCATAGCCATGTTGCTGACACTGAAGCACAGCCACTCTGTTCAGTTGATCCACAGCACCAGCTTTCCAACTTGCCACCCGCACTGTGGGAGCAGGGGAAGCAGACTTCAGCTGAAACTGAAAGCCCAGCAGCATTCTCTCCTTCTACTCCTCTGTGCATGCAGAAGCTACATGTTCGCACTTTGAAAACATTCATTATCCCGTTTTTGTCCTGAAAGCTGCCGTGCTTTCACACTTTGGTCACACTGCTGCATTGCTCCCTGATTGCTGTTGAGGACCAGCAGGAGATTTCATCTCTAGATCCTCGGCACTGCAGGCAGAAGCTGGAAGTTGGAAATCTGGGAGCACTGCACCAGGATCTCTCGAGGGAACGTCAAGGAAGCAACGTATCAAGATGGACTTTACTTAAGGAAGGTAGAGCGCATAGCCATGTGGCTGACACTGAAGCAAAGCCACTCTGTTCAGTTGATCCACAGCACCAGCTTTCCAACTTGCCACCCGCACTGTGGGAGCAGGGGAAGCAGCCTTTAGCTTAAAGCCCAGCAGCACCTTTCTCTCTTTCTCCACCACTGTACATGCAGAAGCTACATGTTCGCACTTTGAAAAAGTTCATTCTCCCGTTTTTGTCCTGAAAGCTGCCGTGCTTTCACATTTTGGTCACACTGCTGCATTGCTCCCTGATTGCTGTTGAGGACCAGCAGGAGTTTTCATCTCTAGATCCTCGGCTCTGCAGGCAGAAGCTGGAAGTTGGAAATCTGGGAGCACTGCACCAGGATCTCTCGAGGGAACGTCAAGGAAGCAACGTATCAAGATGGACTTTACTTAAGGAAGGTAGAGCGCATAGCCATGTTGCTGACACTGAAGCACAGCCACTCTGTTCAGTTGATCCACAGCACCAGCTTTCCAACTTGCCACCCGCACTGTGGGAGCAGGTGAAGCAGACTTCAGCTGAAACTGAAAGCCCAGCAGCAGCTTTCTCTCCTTCTCCTCCTCTGTGCATGCAGAAGCTACATGTTCGCACTTTGAAAACATTCATTATCCCGTTTTTGTCCTGAAAGCTGCCGTGCTTTCACACTTTGGTCACACTGCTGCAGAGCTCCCTGATTGCTGTTGAGGACCAGCAGGAGATTTCTGCTCTAGATCCTCGGCTCTGCAGGCAGAAGCTGGAAGTTGGAAATCTGGGAGCACTGCACCAGGATCTCTCGAGGGAACGTCAAGGAAGCAACGTATCAAGATGGACTTTACTTAAGGAAGGTAGAGCGCATAGCCATGTTGCTGACACTGAAGCACAGCCACTCTGTTCAGTTGATCCACAGCACCAGCTTTCCAACTTGCCACCCGCACTGTGGGAGCAGGGGAAGCAGCCTTCAGTTGAAAGCCCAGCAGCAGCTTTCTCTCTTTCTCCACCACTGTACATGCAGAAGCTACATGTTCGCACTTTGAAAACGTTCATGCTACCATTTTTGTCCTGAAAGCTGCCGTGCTTTCACATTTTGGTCACACTGCTGCATTGCTCCCTGATTGCTGTTGAGGACCAGCAGGAGATTTCTGCTCTAGATCCTCGGCTCTGCAGGCAGAAGCTGGAAGTTGGAAATCTGGGAGCACTGCACCAGGATCTCTCGAGGGAACGTCAAGGAAGCAACGTATCAAGATGGACTTTACTTAAGGAAGGTAGAGCGCATAGCAATGTTGCTGACACTGAAGCACAGCCACTCTGTTCAGTTGATCCACAGCACCAGCTTTCCAACTTGCCACCCGCACTGTGGGAGCAGGTGAAGCAGACTTCAGCTGAAACTGAAAGCCCAGCAGCAGCTTTCTCTCCTTCTCCTCCTCTGGGCATGCAGAAGCTACATGTTCGCACTTTGAAAACATTCATTCTACCATTTTTGTCCTGAAAGCTGCCGTGCTTTCACACTTTGGTCACACTGCTGCAGAGCTCCCTGATTGCTGTTGAGGACCAGCAGGAGTTTTCTGCTCTAGATCCTCGGCACTGCAGGCAGAAGCTGGAAGTTGGAAATCTGGGAGCACTGCACCAGGATGTCTCGAGGGAACATCAAGGAAGAACCGTTGGAAGATGGACTTTACTTAAGGAAGGTAGAGCGCATAGCCATGTTGCTGACACTGAAGCAAAGCCACTCTGTTCAGTTGATCCACAGCACCAGCTTTCCAACTTGCCACCCGCACTGTGGGAGCAGAGGAAGCAGCCTTTAGCTTAAAGCCCAGCAGCAGCTTTCTCTCTTTCTCCACCACTGTACTTGCAGAAGCTACATGTTCGCACTTTGAAAACGTTCATTCTCCCGTTTTTGTCCTGAAAGCTGCCGTGCTTTCACATTTTGGTCACACTGCTGCATTGCTCCCTGATTGCAGTTGAGGACCAACAGGAGTTTTCATCTCTAGATCCTCGGCTCTGCAGGCAGAAGCTGGAAGTTGGAAATCTGGGAGCACTGCACCAGGATCTCTCGAGGGAACGTCAAGGAAGCAACGTATCAAGATGGACTTTACTTAAGGAAGGTAGAGCGCATAGCCATGTTGCTGACACTGAAGCACAGCCACTCTGTTCAGTTGATCCACAGCACCAGCTTTCCAACTTGCCACCCGCACTGTGGGAGCAGGGGAAGCAGCCATCAGCTGAAACTGAAAGCCCAGCAGCAGCTTTCTCTCCTTCTCCTCCTCTGTGCATGCAGAAGCTACATGTTCGCACTTTCAAAACGTTCATTCTACCGTTTTTGTCCTGAAAGCTGCCGTGCTTACACATTTTGGTCCCACTGCTTCATTGCTCCCTGATTGCTGTTGAGGACCAGCAGGAGATTTCTGCTCTAGATCCTCGGCTCTGCAGGCAGAAGCTGGAAGTTGGAAATCTGGGAGCACTGCACCAGGATCTCTCGAGGGAACGTCAAGGAAGCAACGTATCAAGATGGACTTTACTTAAGGAAGGTAGAGCGCATAGCCATGTTGCTGACACTGAAGCACAGCCACTCTGTTCAGTTGATCCACAGCACCAGCTTTCCAACTTGCCACCCGCACTGTGGGAGCAGGGGAAGCAGCCTTTAGCTGAAAGCCCAGCAGCAGCTTTCTCTCCTTCTCCTCCTCTGTGCATGCAGAAGCTACATGTTAGCACTTTGAAAACATTCATTATCCCGTTTTTGTCCTGAAAGCTGCCGTGCTTTCACACTTTGGTCACACTGCTGCAGAGCTCCCTGATTGCTGTTGAGGACCAGCAGGAGATTTCATCTCTAGATCCTCGGCTCTGCAGGCAGAAGCTGGAAGTTGGAAATCTGGGAGCACTGCACCAGGATCTCTCGAGGGAACGTCAAGGAAGCAACGTATCAAGATGGACTTTACTTAAGGAAGGTAGAGCGCATAGCCATGTTGCTGACACTGAAGCACAGCCACTCTGTTCAGTTGATCCACAGCACCAGCTTTCCAACTTGCCACCCGCACTGTGGGAGCAGGGGAAGCAGCCTTTAGCTTTAAGCCCAGCAGCAGCTTTCTCTCCTTCTCCTCCTCTGTGCATGCAGAAGCTACATGTTCGCACTTTGAAAACATTGATTCTCCCGTTTTTGTCCTGAAAGCTGCCGTGCTTTCACACTTTGGTCACACTGCTGAAGAGCTCCCTGATTGCTGTTGAGGACCAGCAGGAGATTTCATCTCTAGATCCTCGGCTCTGCAGGCAGAAGCTGGAAGTTGGAAATCTGGGAGCACTGCACCAGGATCTCTCGAGGGAACGTCAAGGAAGCAACGTATCAAGATGGACTTTACTTAAGGAAGGTAGAGCGCATAGCCATGTTGCTGACACTGAAGCACAGCCACTCTGTTCAGTTGATCCACAGCACCAGCTTTCCAACTTGCCACCCGCACTGTGGGAGCAGGTGAAGCAGACTTCAGCTGAAACTGAAAGCCCAGCAGCAGCTTTCTCTCCTTCTTCTCCTCTGTGCATGCAGAAGCTACATGTTCGCACTTTGAAAACGTTCATTCTACCGTTTTTGTCCTGAAAGCTGCCGTGCGTTCACATTTTGGTCACACTGCTGCATTGCTCCCTGATTGCTGTTGAGGACCAGCAGGAGTTTTCTGCTCTAGATCCTCGGCTCTGCAGGCAGAAGCTGGAAGTTGGAAATCTGGGAGCACTGCACCAGGATCTCTCGAGGGAACGTCAAGGAAGCAACGTATCAAGATGGACTTTACTTAAGGAAGGTAGAGCGCATAGCCATGTTGCTGACACTGAAGCACAGCCACTCTGTTCAGTTGATCCACAGCACCAGCTTTCCAACTTGCCACCCACACTGTGGGAGCAGGTGAAGCAGACTTCAGCTGAAACTGAAAGCCCAGCAGCAGCTTTCTCTCCTTCTCCTCCTCTGTGCATGCAGAAGCTACATGTTCGCACTTTGAAAACGTTCATTCTACCGTTTTTGTCCTGAAAGCTGCCGTGCTTTCACATTTTGGTCACACTGCTGCATTGCTCCCTGATTGCTGTTGAGGACCAGCAGGAGTTTTCTGCTCTAGATCCTCGGCTCTGCAGGCAGAAGCTGGAAGTTGGAAATCTGGGAGCACTGCACCAGGATGTCTCGAGGGAACATCAAGGAAGAACCGTTGGAAGATGGACTTTACTTAAGGAAGGTAGAGCGCATAGCCATGTTGCTGACACTGAAGCACAGCCACTCTGTTCAGTTGATCCACAGCACCAGCTTTCCAACTTGCCACCCGCACTGTGGGAGCAGGGGTAGCAGCATTCAGCTGAAAGCCCAGCAGCACCTTTCTCTCTTTCTCCACCACTGTACATGCAGAAGCTACATGTTCGCACTTTGAAAACATTCATTATCCCGTTTTTGTCCTGAAAGCTGCCGTGCTTTCACACTTTGGTCACACTGCTGCAGAGCTCCCTGATTGCTGTTGAGGACCAGCAGGAGTTTTCTGCTCTAGATCCTCGGCTCTGCAGGCAGAAGCTGGAAGTTGGAAATCTGGGAGCACTGCACCAGGATCTCTCGAGGGAACGTCAAGGAAGCAACGTATCAAGATGGACTTTACTTAAGGAAGGTAGAGCGCATAGCCATGTTGCTGACACTGAAGCACAGCCACTCTGTTCAGTTGATCCACAGCACCAGCTTTCCAACTTGCCACCCACACTGTGGGAGCAGGTGAAGCAGACTTCAGCTGAAACTGAAAGCCCAGCAGCAGCTTTCTCTCCTTCTCCTCCTCTGTGCATGCAGAAGCTACATGTTCGCACTTTGAAAACATTCATTATCCCGTTTTTGTCCTGAAAGCTGCCGTGCTTTCACACTTTGGTCACACTGCTGCAGAGCTCCCTGATTGCTGTTGAGGACCAGCAGGAGATTTCTGCTCTAGATCCTCGGCTCTGCAGGCAGAAGCTGGAAGTTGGAAATCTGGGAGCACTGCACCAGGATCTCTCGAGGGAACGTCAAGGAAGCAACGTATCAAGATGGACTTTACTTAAGGAAGGTAGAGCGCATAGCCATGTTGCTGACACTGAAGCACAGCCACTCTGTTCAGTTGATCCACAGCACCAGCTTTCCAACTTGCCACCCGCACTGTGGGAGCAGGGGAAGCAGACTTCAGTTGAAAGCCCAGCAGCAGCTTTCTCTCTTTCTCCACCACTGTACATGCAGAAGCTACATGTTCGCACTTTGAAAACGTTCATTCTCCCGTTATTGTCCTGAAAGCTGCCGTGCTTTCACATTTTGGTCACACTGCTGCATTGCTCCCTGATTGCTGTTGAGGACCAGCAGGAGATTTCTGCTCTAGATCCTCGGCTCTGCAGGCAGAAGCTGGAAGTTGGAAATCTGGGAGCACTGCACCAGGATCTCTCGAGGGAACGTCAAGGAAGCAACGTATCAAGATGGACTTTACTTAAGGAAGGTAGAGCGCATAGCCATGTTGCTGACACTGAAGCAAAGCCACTCTGTTCAGTTGATCCACAGCACCAGCTTTCCAACTTGCCACCCGCAATGTGGGAGCAGGGGTAGCAGCCTTCAGCTGAAAGCCCAGCAGCAGCTTTCTCTCTTTCTCCACCACTGTACATGCAGAAGCTACATGTTCGCACTTTGAAAACGTTCATGCTACCATTTTTGTCCTGAAAGCTGCCGTGCTTTCACATTTTGGTCACACTGCTGCATTGCTCCCTGATTGCTGTTGAGGACCAGCAGGAGATTTCTGCTCTAGATCCTCGGCTCTGCAGGCAGAAGCTGGAAGTTGGAAATCTGGGAGCACTGCACCAGGATCTCTCGAGGGAACGTCAAGGAAGCAACGTATCAAGATGGACTTTACTTAAGGAAGGTAGAGGGCATACCCATGTTGCTGACACTGAAGCACAGCCACTCTGTTCAGTTGATCCACAGCACCAGCTTTCCAACTTGCCACCCGCACTGTGGGAGCAGGGGAAGCAGACTTTAGGTGAAAGCCCAGCAGCAGCTTTCTCTCTTTCTCCACCACTGTACATGCAAAAGCTACATGTTCGCACTTTGAAAACGTTCATTCTCCAGTTTTTGTCCTGAAAGCTGCCGTGCTTACACATTTTGGTCACACTGATGCATTGCTCCCTGATTGCTGTTGAGGACCAGCAGGAGATTTCTGCTCTAGATCCTCGGCTCTGCAGGCAGAAGCTGGAAGTTGGAAATCTGGGAGCACTGCACCAGGATCTCTCGAGGGAACGTCAAGGAAGCAACGTATCAAGATGGACTTTACTTAAGGAAGGTAGAGCGCATACCCATGTTGCTGACGCTGAAGCAAAGCCACTCTGTTCAGTTGACCCACAGCACCAGCTTTCCAACTTGCCACCCGCACTGTGGGAGCAGGTGAAGCAGACTTCAGCTGAAACTGAAAGCCCAGCAGCATTCTCTCCTTCTACTCCTCTGTGCATGCAGAAGCTACATGTTCGCACTTTGAAAACATTCATTATCCCGTTTTTGTCCTGAAAGCTGCCGTGCTTTCACACTTTGGTCACACTGCTGCATTGCTCCCTGATTGCTGTTGAGGACCAGCAGGAGATTTCATCTCTAGATCCTCGGCACTGCAGGCAGAAGCTGGAAGTTGGAAATCTGGGAGCACTGCACCAGGATCTCTCGAGGGAACGTCAAGGAAGCAACGTATCAAGATGGACTTTACTTAAGGAAGGTAGAGCGCATAGCCATGTTGCTGACACTGAAGCAAAGCCACTCTGTTCAGTTGATCCACAGCACCAGCTTTCCAACTTGCCACCCGCACTGTGGGAGCAGGGGAAGCAGCCTTTAGCTTAAAGCCCAGCAGCACCTTTCTCTCTTTCTCCACCACTGTACATGCAGAAGCTACATGTTCGCACTTTGAAAAAGTTCATTCTCCCGTTTTTGTCCTGAAAGCTGCCGTGCTTTCACATTTTGGTCACACTGCTGCATTGCTCCCTGATTGCAGTTGAGGACCAGCAGGAGTTTTCATCTCTAGATCCTCGGCTCTGCAGGCAGAAGCTGGAAGTTGGAAATCTGGGAGCACTGCACCAGGATCTCTCGAGGGAACGTCAAGGAAGCAACGTATCAAGATGGACTTTACTTAAGGAAGGTAGAGCGCATAGCCATGTTGCTGACACTGAAGCACAGCCACTCTGTTCAGTTGATCCACAGCACCAGCTTTCCAACTTGCCACCCGCACTGTGGGAGCAGGTGAAGCAGACTTCAGCTGAAACTGAAAGCCCAGCAGCAGCTTTCTCTCCTTCTCCTCCTCTGGGCATGCAGAAGCTACATGTTCGCACTTTGAAAACATTCATTATCCCGTTTTTGTCCTGAAAGCTGCCGTGCTTTCACACTTTGGTCACACTGCTGCAGAGCTCCCTGATTGCTGTTGAGGAACAGCAGGAGATTTCTGCTCTAGATCCTCGGCTCTGCAGGCAGAAGCTGGAAGTTGGAAATCTGGGAGCACTGCACCAGGATCTCTCGAGGGAACGTCAAGGAAGCAACGTATCAAGATGGACTTTACTTAAGGAAGGTAGAGCGCATAGCCATGTTGCTGACACTGAAGCACAGCCACTCTGTTCAGTTGATCCACAGCACCAGCTTTCCAACTTGCCACCCGCACTGTGGGAGCAGGGGAAGCAGCCTTCAGTTGAAAGCCCAGCAGCAGCTTTCTCTCTTTCTCCACCACTGTACATGCAGAAGCTACATGTTCGCACTTTGAAAACGTTCATTCTCCCGTTTTTGTCCTGAAAGCTGCCGTGCTTTCACATTTTGGTCACACTGCTGCATTGCTCCCTGATTGCTGTTGAGGACCAGCAGGAGATTTCTGCTCTAGATCCTCGGCTCTGCAGGCAGAAGCTGGAAGTTGGAAATCTGGGAGCACTGCACCAGGATCTCTCGAGGGAACGTCAAGGAAGCAACGTATCAAGATGGACTTTACTTAAGGAAGGTAGAGCGCATAGCCATGTTGCTGACACTGAAGCACAGCCACTCTGTTCAGTTGATCCACAGCACCAGCTTTCCAACTTGCCACCCGCAATGTGGGAGCAGGGGTAGCAGCCTTCAGCTGAAAGCCCAGCAGCAGCTTTCTCTCTTTCTCCACCACTGTACATGCAGAAGCTACATGTTCGCACTTTGAAAACGTTCATGCTACCATTTTTGTCCTGAAAGCTGCCGTGCTTTCACATTTTGGTCACACTGCTGCATTGCTCCCTGATTGCTGTTGAGGACCAGCAGGAGATTTCTGCTCTAGATCCTCGGCTCTGCAGGCAGAAGCTGGAAGTTGGAAATCTGGGAGCACTGCACCAGGATCTCTCGAGGGAACGTCAAGGAAGCAACGTATCAAGATGGACTTTACTTAAGGAAGGTAGAGCGCATAGCAATGTTGCTGACACTGAAGCACAGCCACTCTGTTCAGTTGATCCACAGCACCAGCTTTCCAACTTGCCACCCGCACTGTGGGAGCAGGTGAAGCAGACTTCAGCTGAAACTGAAAGCCCAGCAGCAGCTTTCTCTCCTTCTCCTCCTCTGTGCATGCAGAAGCTACATGTTCGCACTTTGAAAACATTCATTCTACCATTTTTGTCCTGAAAGCTGCCGTGCTTTCACACTTTGGTCACACTGCTGCAGAGCTCCCTGATTGCTGTTGAGGACCAGCAGGAGTTTTCTGCTCTAGATCCTCGGCTCTGCAGGCAGAAGCTGGAAGTTGGAAATCTGGGAGCACTGCACCAGGATGTCTCGAGGGAACATCAAGGAAGAACCGTTGGAAGATGGACTTTACTTAAGGAAGGTAGAGCGCATAGCCATGTTGCTGACACTGAAGCACAGCCACTCTGTTCAGTTGATCCACAGCACCAGCTTTCCAACTTGCCACCCGCACTGTGGGAGCAGGTGAAGCAGACTTCAGCTGAAACTGAAAGCCCAGCAGCAGCTTTCTCTCCTTCTCCTCCTCTGTGCATGCAGAAGCTACATGTTCGCACTTTGAAAACATTCATTATCCCGTTTTTGTCCTGAAAGCTGCCGTGCTTTCACACTTTGGTCACACTGCTGCAGAGCTCCCTGATTGCTGTTGAGGACCAGCAGGAGATTTCATCTCTAGATCCTCGGCACTGCAGGCAGAAGCTGGAAGTTGGAAATCTGGGAGCACTGCACCAGGATCTCTCGAGGGAACGTCAAGGAAGCAACGTATCAAGATGGACTTTACTTAAGGAAGGTAGAGCGCATAGCCATGTTGCTGACACTGAAGCAAAGCCACTCTGTTCAGTTGATCCACAGCACCAGCTTTCCAACTTGCCACCCGCACTGTGGGAGCAGAGGAAGCAGCCTTTAGCTTAAAGCCCAGCAGCAGCTTTCTCTCTTTCTCCACCACTGTACTTGCAGAAGCTACATGTTCGCACTTTGAAAACGTTCATTCTCCCGTTTTTGTCCTGAAAGCTGCCGTGCTTTCACATTTTGGTCACACTGCTGCATTGCTCCCTGATTGCAGTTGAGGACCAGCAGGAGTTTTCATCTCTAGATCCTCGGCTCTGCAGGCAGAAGCTGGAAGTTGGAAATCTGGGAGCACTGCACCAGGATCTCTCGAGGGAATGTCAAGGAAGCAACGTATCAAGATGGACTTTACTTAAGGAAGGTAGAGCGCATAGCCATGTTGCTGACACTGAAGCACAGCCACTCTGTTCAGTTGATCCACAGCACCAGCTTTCCAACTTGCCACCCGCACTGTGGGAGCAGGGGAAGCAGCCATCAGCTGAAACTGAAAGCCCAGCAGCAGCTTTCTCTCCTTCTCCTCCTCTGTGCATGCAGAAGCTACATGTTCGCACTTTCAAAACGTTCATTCTACCGTTTTTGTCCTGAAAGCTGCCGTGCTTACACATTTTGGTCACACTGCTTCATTGCTCCCTGATTGCTGTTGAGGACCAGCAGGAGATTTCTGCTCTAGATCCTCGGCTCTGCAGGCAGAAGCTGGAAGTTGGAAATCTGGGAGCACTGCACCAGGATCTCTCGAGGGAACGTCAAGGAAGCAACGTATCAAGATGGACTTTACTTAAGGAAGGTAGAGCGCATAGCCATGTTGCTGACACTGAAGCACAGCCACTCTGTTCAGTTGATCCACAGCACCAGCTTTCCAACTTGCCACCCGCACTGTGGGAGCAGGGGAAGCAGCCTTTAGCTGAAAGCCCAGCAGCAGCTTTCTCTCCTTCTCCTCCTCTGTGCATGCAGAAGCTACATGTTCGCACTTTGAAAACATTCATTATCCCGTTTTTGTCCTGAAAGCTGCCGTGCTTTCACACTTTGGTCACACTGCTGCAGAGCTCCCTGATTGCTGTTGAGGACCAGCAGGAGATTTCTGCTCTAGATCCTCGGCTCTGCAGGCAGAAGCTGGAAGTTGGAAATCTGGGAGCACTGCACCAGGATCTCTCGAGGGAACGTCAAGGAAGCAACGTATCAAGATGGACTTTACTTAAGGAAGGTAGAGCGCATAGCCATGTTGCTGACACTGAAGCACAGCCACTCTGTTCAGTTGATCCACAGCACCAGCTTTCCAACTTGCCACCCGCACTGTGGGAGCAGGGGAAGCAGCCTTCAGTTGAAAGCCCAGCAGCAGCTTTCTCTCTTTCTCCACCACTGTACATGCAGAAGCTACATGTTCGCACTTTGAAAACGTTCATTCTCCCGTTATTGTCCTGAAAGCTGCCGTGCTTTCACATTTTGGTCACACTGCTGCATTGCTCCCTGATTGCTGTTGAGGACCAGCAGGAGATTTCTGCTCTAGATCCTCGGCTCTGCAGGCAGAAGCTGGAAGTTGGAAATCTGGGAGCACTGCACCAGGATCTCTCGAGGGAACGTCAAGGAAGCAACGTATCAAGATGGACTTTACTTAAGGAAGGTAGAGCGCATAGCCATGTTGCTGACACTGAAGCACAGCCACTCTGTTCAGTTGATCCACAGCACCAGCTTTCCAACTTGCCACCCGCAATGTGGGAGCAGGGGTAGCAGCCTTCAGCTGAAAGCCCAGCAGCAGCTTTCTCTCTTTCTCCACCACTGTACATGCAGAAGCTACATGTTCGCACTTTGAAAACGTTCATGCTACCATTTTTGTCCTGAAAGCTGCCGTGCTTTCACATTTTGGTCACACTGCTGCATTGCTCCCTGATTGCTGTTGAGGACCAGCAGGAGATTTCTGCTCTAGATCCTCGGCTCTGCAGGCAGAAGCTGGAAGTTGGAAATCTGGGAGCACTGCACCAGGATCTCTCGAGGGAACGTCAAGGAAGCAACGTATCAAGATGGACTTTACTTAAGGAAGGTAGAGCGCATAGCAATGTTGCTGACACTGAAGCACAGCCACTCTGTTCAGTTGATCCACAGCACCAGCTTTCCAACTTGCCACCCGCACTGTGGGAGCAGGTGAAGCAGACTTCAGCTGAAACTGAAAGCCCAGCAGCAGCTTTCTCTCCTTCTCCTCCTCTGTGCATGCAGAAGCTACATGTTCGCACTTTGAAAACATTCATTCTACCGTTTTTGTCCTGAAAGCTGCCGTGCTTTCACACTTTGGTCACACTGCTGCAGAGCTCCCTGATTGCTGTTGAGGACCAGCAGGAGTTTTCTGCTCTAGATCCTCGGCTCTGCAGGCAGAAGCTGGAAGTTGGAAATCTGGGAGCACTGCACCAGGATGTCTCGAGGGAACATCAAGGAAGAACCGTTGGAAGATGGACTTTACTTAAGGAAGGTAGAGCGCATAGCCATGTTGCTGACACTGAAGCACAGCCACTCTGTTCAGTTGATCCACAGCACCAGCTTTCCAACTTGCCACCCGCACTGTGGGAGCAGGTGAAGCAGACTTCAGCTGAAACTGAAAGCCCAGCAGCAGCTTTCTCTCCTTCTCCTCCTCTGTGCATGCAGAAGCTACATGTTCGCACTTTGAAAACATTCATTATCCCGTTTTTGTCCTGAAAGCTGCCGTGCTTTCACACTTTGGTCACACTGCTGCAGAGCTCCCTGATTGCTGTTGAGGACCAGCAGGAGATTTCATCTCTAGATCCTCGGCACTGCAGGCAGAAGCTGGAAGTTGGAAATCTGGGAGCACTGCACCAGGATCTCTCGAGGGAACGTCAAGGAAGCAACGTATCAAGATGGACTTTACTTAAGGAAGGTAGAGCGCATAGCCATGTTGCTGACACTGAAGCAAAGCCACTCTGTTCAGTTGATCCACAGCACCAGCTTTCCAACTTGCCACCCGCACTGTGGGAGCAGAGGAAGCAGCCTTTAGCTTAAAGCCCAGCAGCAGCTTTCTCTCTTTCTCCACCACTGTACTTGCAGAAGCTACATGTTCGCACTTTGAAAACGTTCATTCTCCCGTTTTTGTCCTGAAAGCTGCCGTGCTTTCACATTTTGGTCACACTGCTGCATTGCTCCCTGATTGCAGTTGAGGACCAGCAGGAGTTTTCATCTCTAGATCCTCGGCTCTGCAGGCAGAAGCTGGAAGTTGGAAATCTGGGAGCACTGCACCAGGATCTCTCGAGGGAACGTCAAGGAAGCAACGTATCAAGATGGACTTTACTTAAGGAAGGTAGAGCGCATAGCCATGTTGCTGACACTGAAGCACAGCCACTCTGTTCAGTTGATCCACAGCACCAGCTTTCCAACTTGCCACCCGCACTGTGGGAGCAGGGGAAGCAGCCATCAGCTGAAACTGAAAGCCCAGCAGCAGCTTTCTCTCCTTCTCCTCCTCTGTGCATGCAGAAGCTACATGTTCGCACTTTCAAAACGTTCATTCTACCGTTTTTGTCCTGAAAGCTGCCGTGCTTACACATTTTGGTCACACTGCTTCATTGCTCCCTGATTGCTGTTGAGGACCAGCAGGAGATTTCTGCTCTAGATCCTCGGCTCTGCAGGCAGAAGCTGGAAGTTGGAAATCTGGGAGCACTGCACCAGGATCTCTCGAGGGAACGTCAAGGAAGCAACGTATCAAGATGGACTTTACTTAAGGAAGGTAGAGCGCATAGCCATGTTGCTGACACTGAAGCACAGCCACTCTGTTCAGTTGATCCACAGCACCAGCTTTCCAACTTGCCACCCGCACTGTGGGAGCAGGGGAAGCAGCCTTTAGCTGAAAGCCCAGCAGCAGCTTTCTCTCCTTCTCCTCCTCTGTGCATGCAGAAGCTACATGTTCGCACTTTGAAATCATTCATTATCCCGTTTTTGTCCTGAAAGCTGCCGTGCTTTCACACTTTGGTCACACTGCTGCAGAGCTCCCTGATTGCTGTTGAGGACCAGCAGGAGATTTCATCTCTAGATCCTCGGCTCTGCAGGCAGAAGCTGGAAGTTGGAAATCTGGGAGCACTGCACCAGGATCTCTCGAGGGAACGTCAAGGAAGCAACGTATCAAGATGGACTTTACTTAAGGAAGGTAGAGCGCATAGCCATGTTGCTGACACTGAAGCACAGCCACTCTGTTCAGTTGATCCACAGCACCAGCTTTCCAACTTGCCACCCGCACTGTGGGAGCAGGGGAAGCAGCCTTCAGTTGAAAGCCCAGCAGCAGCGTTCTCTCTTTCTAAACCACTGTACATGCAGAAGCTACATGTTCGCACTTTGAAAACGTTCATTCTCCCGTTATTGTCCTGAAAGCTGCCGTGCTTTCACATTTTGGTCACACTGCTGCATTGCTCCCTGATTGCTGTTGAGGACCAGCAGGAGATTTCTGCTCTAGATCCTCGGCTCTGCAGGCAGAAGCTGGAAGTTGGAAATCTGGGAGCACTGCACCAGGATCTCTCGAGGGAACGTCAAGGAAGCAACGTATCAAGATGGACTTTACTTAAGGAAGGTAGAGCGCATAGCCATGTTGCTGACACTGAAGCACAGCCACTCTGTTCAGTTGATCCACAGCACCAGCTTTCCAACTTGCCACCTGCACTGTGGGAGCAGGGGTAGCAGCCTTCAGCTGAAAGCCCAGCAGCAGCTTTCTCTCTTTCGCCACCACTGTACATGCAGAAGCTACATGTTCGCACTTTGAAAACGTTCATGCTACCATTTTTGTCCTGAAAGCTGCCGTGCTTTCACATTTTGGTCACACTGCTGCATTGCTCCCTGATTGCTGTTGAGGACCAGCAGGAGATTTCTGCTCTAGATCCTCGGCTCTGCAGGCAGAAGCTGGAAGTTGGAAATCTGGGAGCACTGCACCAGGATCTCTCGAGGGAACGTCAAGGAAGCAACGTATCAAGATGGACTTTACTTAAGGAAGGTAGAGCGCATAGCAATGTTGCTGACACTAAAGCACAGCCACTCTGTTCAGTTGATCCACAGCACCAGCTTTCCAACTTGCCACCCGCACTGTGGGAGCAGGTGAAGCAGACTTCAGCTGAAACTGAAAGCCCAGCAGCAGCTTTCTCTCCTTCTCCTCCTCTGTGCATGCAGAAGCTACATGTTCGCACTTTGAAAACGTTCATTCTACCGTTTTTGTCCTGAAAGCTGCCGTGCTTTCACACTTTGGTCACACTGCTGCAGAGCTCCCTGATTGCTGTTGAGGACCAGCAGGAGTTTTCTGCTCTAGATCCTCGGCTCTGCAGGCAGAAGCTGGAAGTTGGAAATCTGGGAGCACTGCACCAGGATGTCTCGAGGGAACATCAAGGAAGAACCGTTGGAAGATGGACTTTACTTAAGGAAGGTAGAGCGCATAGCCATGTTTCTGACACTGAAGCACAGCCACTCTGTTCAGTTGATCCACAGCACCAGCTTTCCAACTTGCCACCCGCACTGTGGGAGCAGGTGATCAGACTTCAGCTGAAACTGAAAGCCCAGCAGCAGCTTTCTCTCCTTCTCCTCCTCTGTGCATGCAGAAGCTACATGTTCGCACTTTGAAAACATTCATTATCCCGTTTTTGTCCTGAAAGCTGCCGTGCTTTCACACTTTGGTCACCCTGCTGCAGAGCTCCCTGATTGCTGTTGAGGACCAGCAGGAGATTTCATCTCTAGATCCTCGGCACTGCAGGCAGAAGCTGGAAGTTGGAAATCTGGGAGCACTGCACCAGGATCTCTCCAGGGAACGTCAAGGAAGCAACGTATCAAGATGGACTTTACTTAAGGAAAGTAGAGCGCATAGCCATGTTGCTGACACTGAAGCAAAGCCACTCTGTTCAGTTGATCCACAGCACCAGCTTTCCAACTTGCCACCCGCACTGTGGGAGCAGGGGAAGCAGCCTTTAGCTTAAAGCCCAGCAGCAGCTTTCTCTCTTTCTCCACCACTGTACTTGCAGAAGCTACATGTTCGCACTTTGAAAACGTTCATTCTACCGTTTTTGTCCTGAAAGCTGACGTGCTTTCACATTTTGGTCACACTGCTGCATTGCTCCCTGATTGCAGCTGAGGACCAGCAGGAGTTTTCATCTCTAGATCCTCGGCTCTGCAGGCAGAAGCTGGAAGTTGGAAATCTGGGAGCACTGCACCAGGATCTCTCGAGGGAACGTCAAGGAAGCAACGTATCAAGATGGACTTTACTTAAGGAAGGTAGAGCGCATAGCCATGTTGCTGACACTGAAGCACAGCCACTCTGTTCAGTTGATCCACAGCACCAGCTTTCCAACTTGCCACCCACACTGTGGGAGCAGGTGAAGCAGACTTCACCTGAAACTGAAAGCCCAGCAGCAGCTTTCTCTCCTTCTCCTCCTCTGTGCATGCAGAAGCTACATGTTCGCACTTTCAAAACGTTCATTCTACCGTTTTTGTCCTTAAAGCTGCCGTGCTTACACATTTTGGTCACACTGCTTCATTGCTCCCTGATTGCTGTTGAGGACCAGCTGGAGATTTCTGCTCTAGATCCTTGGCTCTGCAGGCAGAAGCTGGAAGTTGGAAATCTGGGAGCACTGCACCAGGATCTCTCGAGGGAACGTCAAGGAAGCAACGTATCAAGATGGACTTTACTTAAGGAAGGTAGAGCGCATAGCCATGTTGCTGACACTGAAGCACAGCCACTCTGTTCAGTTGATCCACAGCACCAGCTTTCCAACTTGCCACCCGCACTGTGGGAGCAGGGGAAGCAGCCTTTAGCTGAAAGCCCAGCAGCAGCTTTCTCTCCTTCTCCTCCTCTGTGCATGCAGAAGCTACATGTTCGCACTTTCAAAACGTTCATTCTACCGTTTTTGTCCTGAAAGCTGACGTGCTTTCACACTTTGGTCACACTGCTGCATTGCTCCCTGATTGCTGTTGAGGACCAGCAGGAGATTTCTGCTCTAGATTCTCGGCTCTGCAGGCAGAAGCTGGAAGTTGGAAATCTGGGAGCACTGCACCAGGATCTCTCGAGGGAACGTCAAGGAAGCAACGTATCAAGATGGACTTTACTTAAGGAAGGTAGAGCGCATAGCCATGTTGCTGACACTGAAGCACAGCCACTCTGTTCAGTTGATCCACAGCACCAGCTTTCCAACTTGCCACCCACACTGTGGGAGCAGGGGAAGCAGCCATCAGCTGAAACTGAAAGGCCAGCAGCAGCTTTCTCTCTTTCTTCTACTCTGTGCATGCAGAAGCTACATGTTCGCACTTTCAAAACCTTGATTCTACCGTCTTCTTTCCTGAAACCTGCGCTGCTTTGATATTTTGATCATAGTGCGGCAGAGCTCTCTGCTGTTAAAGACCAGCAGTAGTTTTTTTCTGGACCTCCACGGCTCTGCAGGCAGAAATTGGAAGTTGGAAATCTGGGAGCATTGCACCAGGATCTCTCGAGGGAACATCAAGGAAGAACCGTTGGAAGATGGACTTTACTTAAGGAAGGTAGAGCGCATAGCCATGTTGCTGACACTGAAGCAAAGCCACTCTGTTCAGTTGATCCACAGCACCAGCTTTCCAACTTGCCACCCGCACTGTGGGAGCAGGTGATCAGACTTCAGCTGAAACTGAAAGCCCAGCAGCAACTTTCTCTCCTTCTCCTCCTCTGTGCATGCAGAAGCTACATGTTCGCACTTTGAAAACATTGATTCTCCCGTTTTTGTCCTGAAAGCTGCCGTGCTTTCACACTTTGGTCACACTGCTGCAGAGCTCCCTGATTGCTGTTGAGGACCAGCAGGAGATTTCATCTCTAGATCCTCGGCTCTGCAGGCAGAAGCTGGAAGTTGGAAATCTGGGAGCATTGCACCAGGATCTCTCGAGGGAACGTCAAGGAAGCAACGTATCAAGATGGATTTTACTTAAGGAAGGTAGAGCGCATAGCCATGTTGCTGACACTGAAGCACAGCCACTCTGTTCAGTTGATCCACAGCACCAGCTTTCCAACTTGCCACCCGCACTGTGGGAGCAGGGGAAGCAGCCATCAGCTGAAACTGAAAGCCCAGCAGCAGCTTTCTCTCCTTCTCCTCCTCTGTGCATGCAGAAGCTACATGTTCGCACTTTCAAAACGTTCATTCTACCGTTTTTGTCCTGAAAGCTGACGTGCTTTCACATTTTGGTCACACTGCTGCATTGCTCCCTGATTGCTGTTGAGGACCAGCAGGAGATTTCTGCTCTAGATCCTCGGCTCTGCAGGCAGAAGCTGGAAGTTGGAAATCTGGGAGCACTGCACCAGGATCTCTCGAGGGAACGTCAAGGAAGCAACGTATCAAGATGGACTTTACTTAAGGAAGGTAGAGCGCATAGCCATGTTGCTGACACTGAAGCACAGCCACTCTGTTCAGTTGATCCACAGCACCAGCTTTCCAACTTGCCACCCGCACTGTGGGAGCAGGTAGCAGCCATCAGCTGAAACTGAAAGCCCAGCAGCAGCTTTCTCTCCTTCTCCTCCTCTATGCATGCAGAAGCTACATGTTAGCACTTTGAAAACCTTGATTCTACCGTCTTCTTTCCTGAAACCTGCGATGCTTTGATATTTTGATCATAGTGCGGCAGAGCTCTCTGCTGTTAAAGACCAGCAGTGGTGTTTTTCTGTACCTACTCGGCTCTGCAGGCAGAAGCTGGAAGTTGGAAATCTGGGAGCACTGCACCAGGATCTCTCGAGGGAACGTCAAGGAAGCAAAGTATCAAGATGGACTTTACTTAAGGAAGGTAGAGCGCATAGCCATGTTGCTGACACTGAAGCACAGCCACTCTGTTCAGTTGATCCACAGCACCAGCTTTCCAACTTGCCACCCGCACTGTGGGAGCAGGTGAATCAGACTTCAGGTGAAACTGAAAGCCCAGCAGCAGCTTTCTCTCCTTCTCCTCCTCTGTGCATGCAGAAGCTACATGTTCGCACTTTGAAAACGTTCATTCTACCGTTTTTGTCCTGAAAGCTGCCGTGCTTTCACGTTTTGGTCACACTGCTGCATTGCTCCCTGATTGCTGTTGAGGACCAGCAGGAGATTTCTGCTCTAGATCCTCGGCTCTGCAGGCAGAAGCTGGAAGTTGGAAATCTGGGAGCACTGCACCAGGATCTCTCGAGGGAACGTCAAGGAAGCAAAGTATCAAGATGGACTTTACTTAAGGAAGGTAGAGCGCATAGCCATGTTGCTGACACTGAAGCACAGCCACTCTGTTCAGTTGATCCACAGCACCAGCTTTCCAACTTGCCACCCGCACTGTGGGAGCAGGTGAAGCAGACTTCACCTGAAACTGAAAGCCCAGCAGCAGCTTTCTCTCCTTCTCCTCTTCTGTGCATGCAGAAGCTACATGTTCGCACTTTCAAAACATTCATTCTCCCGTTTTTGTCCTGAAAGCTGACGTGCTTTCACATTTTGGTCACACTGCTTCATTGCTCCCTGGTTGCTGTTGAGGACCAGCAGGAGATTTCTGCTCTAGATCCTCGGCTCTGCAGGCAGAAGCTGGAAGTTGGAAATCTGGGAGCACTGCACCAGGATCTCTCGAGGGAACGTCAAGGAAGCAACGTATCAAGATGGACTTTACTTAAGGAAGGTAGAGCGCATAGCCATGTTGCTGACACTGAAGCACAGCCACTCTGTTCAGTTGATCCACAGCACCAGCTTTCCAACTTGCCACCCGCACTGTGGGAGCAGGGGTAGCAGCCTTCAGCTGAAAGCCCAGCAGCAGCTTTCTCTCTTTCTCCACCACTGTACATGCAGAAGCTACATGTTCGCACTTTGAAAACGTTCATTCTACCGTTTTTGTCCTGAAAGCTGACGTGCTTTCACATTTTGGTCACACTGCTGCAGAGCTCCCTGATTGCTGTTGAGGACCAGCAGGAGATTTCTGCTCTAGATCCTCGGCTCTGCAGGCAGAAGCTGGAAGTTGGAAATCTGGGAGCACTGCACCAGGATCTCTCGAGGGAACGTCAAGGAAGCAACGTATCAAGATGGACTTTACTTAAGGAAGGTAGAGCGCATAGCCATGTTGCTGACACTGAAGCACAGCCACTCTGTTCAGTTGATCCACAGCACCAGCTTTCCAACTTGCCACCCGCACTGTGGGAGCAGGTAGCAGCCATCAGCTGAAACTGAAAGCCCAGCAGCAGCTTTCTCTCCTTCTCCTCCTCTATGCATGCAGAAGCTACATGTTAGCACTTTGAAAACCTTGATTCTACCGTCTTCTTTCCTGAAACCTGCGATGCTTTGATATTTTGATCATAGTGCGGCAGAGCTCTCTGCTGTTAAAGACCAGCAGTGGTGTTTTTCTGTACCTACTCGGCTCTGCAGGCAGAAGCTGGAAGTTGGAAATCTGGGAGCACTGCACCAGGATCTCTCGAGGGAACGTCAAGGAAGCAACGTATCAAGATGGACTTTACTTAAGGAAGGTAGAGCGCATAGCCATGTTGCTGACACTGAAGCACAGCCACTCTGTTCAGTTGATCCACAGCACCAGCTTTCCAACTTGCCACCCGCACTGTGGGAGCAGGTGAAGCAGACTTCAGCTGAAACTGAAAGCCCAGCAGCAGCTTTCTCTCCTTCTCCTCCTCTGTGCATGCAGAAGCTACATGTTCGCACTTTGAAAACATTCATTATCCCGTTTTTGTCCTGAAAGCTGCCGTGCTTTCACACTTTGGTCACACTGCTGCAGAGCTCCCTGATTGCTGTTGAGGACCAGCAGGAGATTTCTGCTCTAGATCCTCGGCTCTGCAGGCAGAAGCTGGAAGTTGGAAATCTGGGAGCACTGCACCAGGATCTCTCGAGGGAACGTCAAGGAAGCAACGTATCAAGATGGACTTTACTTAAGGAAGGTAGAGCGCATAGCCATGTTGCTGACACTGAAGCACAGCCACTCTGTTCAGTTGATCCACAGCACCAGCTTTCCAACTTGCCACCCGCACTGTGGGAGCAGGTGAAGCAGACTTCACCTGAAACTGAAAGCCCAGCAGCAGCTTTCTCTCCTTCTCCTCCTCTGTGCATGCAGAAGCTACATGTTCGCACTTTGAAAACATTCATTCTCCCGTTTTTGTCCTGAAAGCTGACGTGCTTTCACATTTTGGTCACACTGCTGCATTGCTCCCTGATTGCTGTTGAGGACCAGCAGGAGATTTCTGCTCTAGATCCTCGGCTCTGCAGGCAGAAGCTGGAAGTTGGAAATCTGGGAGCACTGCACCAGGATCTCTCGAGGGAACGTCAAGGAAGCAACGTATCAAGATGGACTTTACTTAAGGAAGGTAGAGCGCATAGCCATGTTGCTGACACTGAAGCACAGCCACTCTGTTCAGTTGATCCACAGCACCAGCTTTCCAACTTGCCACCCGCACTGTGGGAGCAGGTAGCAGCCATCAGCTGAAACTGAAAGCCCAGCAGCAGCTTTCTCTCCTTCTCCTCCTCTATGCATGCAGAAGCTACATGTTAGCACTTTGAAAACCTTGATTCTACCGTCTTCTTTCCTGAAACCTGCGATGCTTTGATATTTTGATCATAGTGCGGCAGAGCTCTCTGCTGTTAAAGACCAGCAGTGGTGTTTTTCTGTACCTACTCGGCTCTGCAGGCAGAAGCTGGAAGTTGGAAATCTGGGAGCACTGCACCAGGATCTCTCGAGGGAACGTCAAGGAAGCATCGTATCAAGATGGACTTTACTTAAGGAAGGTAGAGCGCATAGCCATGTTGCTGACACTGAAGCACAGCCACTCTGTTCAGTTGATCCACAGCACCAGCTTTCCAACTTGCCACCCGCACTGTGGGAGCAGGTGAAGCAGACTTCAGCTGAAACTGAAAGCCCAGCAGCAGCTTTCTCTCCTTCTCCTCCTCTGTGCATGCAGAAGCTACATGTTCGCACTTTGAAAACATTCATTCTCCCGTTTTTGTCCTGAAAGCTGACGTGCTTTCACATTTTGGTCACACTGCTGCATTGCTCCCTGATTGCTGTTGAGGACCAGCAGGAGATTTCTGCTCTAGATCCTCGGCTCTGCAGGCAGAAGCTGGAAGTTGGAAATCTGGGAGCACTGCACCAGGATCTCTCGAGGGAACGTCAAGGAAGAACCGTTGGAAGATGGACTTTACTTAAGGAAGGTAGAGCGCATAGCCATGTTGCTGACACTGAAGCACAGCCACTCTGTTCAGTTGATCCACAGCACCAGCTTTCCAACTTTCCACCCGCACTGTGGGAGCAGGGGAAGCAGCCATCAGCTGAAACTGAAAGCCCAGCAGCAGCTTTCTCTCTTTCTCCACCACTGTACATGCAGAAGCTACATGTTCGCACTTTGAAAACATGGATTCTCCCGTTTTTGTCCTGAAAGCTGCCGTGCTTTCACATTTTGATCACACTGCTGCATTGCTCCCTGATTGCTGTTGAGGACCAGCAGGAGTTTTCTGCTCTAGATCCTCGGCTCTGCAGGCAGAAGCTGGAAGTTGGAAATCTGGGAGCACTGCACCAGGATCTCTCGAGGGAACGTCAAGGAAGCAACGTATCAAGATGGACTTTACTTAAGGAAGGTAGAGCGCATAGCCATGTTGCTGACACTGAAGCACAGCCACTCTGTTCAGTTGATCCACAGCACCAGCTTTCCAAATTGCCACCCACACTGTGGGAGCAAGGGAAGCAGCCTTCAGCTTAAACTGAAAGCCCAGCAACAGCTTTCTCTCTTTCTTCTACTCTGTGCATGCAGAAGCTACATGTTCGCACTTTGAAAACCTTGATTCTACCGTCTTCTTTCCTGAAACCTGCGATGCTTTGATATTTTGATCATAGTGCGGCAGAGCTCTCTGCTGTTAAAGACCAGCTGTAGTTCTTTTCTGTACCTCCTCGGCTCTGCAGGCAGAAATTGGAAGTTGGAAATCTGGGAGCATTGCACCAGGATCTCTCGAGGGAACATCAAGGAAGAACAGTTGGAAGATGGACTTTACTTAAGGAAGGTAGAGCGCATAGCCATGTTGCTGACACTGAAGCACAGCCACTCTGTTCAGTTGATCCACAGCACCAGCTTTCCAACTTGCCACCCGCACTGTGGGAGCAGGGGAAGCAGCCATCAGCTGAAACTGAAAGCCCAGCAGCAGCTTTCTCTCCTTCTCCTCCTCTGTGCATGCAGAAGCTACATGTTCGCACTTTGAAAACGTTCATTCTACCGTTTTTGTCCTGAAAGCTGACGTGCTTACACATTTTGGTCACACTGCTGCATTGCTCCCTGATTGCTGTTGAGGACCAGCAGGAGATTTCTGCTCTAGATCCTCGGCTCTGCAGGCAGAAGCTGGAAGTTGGAAATCTGGGAGCACTGCACCAGGATCTCTCGAGGGAACGTCAAGGAAGCAAGGTATCAAGATGGACTTTACTTAAGGAAGGTAGAGCGCATAGCCATGTTGCTGACACTGAAGCACAGCCACTCTGTTCAGTTGATCCACAGCACCAGCTTTCCAACTTGCCACCCGCACTGTGGGAGCAGGGGAAGCAGCCATCAGCTGAAACTGAAAGCCCAGCAGCAGCTTTCTCTCTTTCTTCTACTCTGTGCATGCAGAAGCTACATGTTCGCACTTTCAAAACCTTGATTCTACCGTCTTCTTTCCTGAAAACTGCGATGCTTTGATATTTTGATCATAGTGCGGCAGAGCTCTCTGCTGTTAAAGACCAGCAGTAGTTTTTTTCTGTACCTCCTCGGCTCTGCAGGCAGAAGCTGGAAGTTGGAAATCTGGGAGCACTGCACCAGGATCTCTCGAGGGAACATCAAGGAAGAACCGTTGGAAGATGGACTTTACTTAAGGAAGGTAGAGCGCATAGCCATGTTGCTGACACTGAAGCACAGCCACTCTGTTCAGTTGATCCACAGCACCAGCTTTCCAACTTGCCACCCGCACTGTGGGAGCAGGGGAAGCAGCCTTTAGCTTTAAGCCCAGCAGCAGCTTTCTCTCCTTCTCCACCTCTGTGCATGCAGAAGCTACATGTTCGCACTTTGAAAACATTCATTATCCCGTTTTTGTCCTGAAAGCTGCCGTGCTTTCACACTTTGGTCACACTGCTGCAGAGCTCCCTGATTGCTGTTGAGGACCAGCAGGAGATTTCATCTCTAGATCCTCGGCTCTGCAGGCAGAAGCTGGAAGTTGGAAATCTGGGAGCACTGCACCAGGATCTCTCGAGGGAACGTCAAGGAAGCAACGTATCAAGATGGACTTTACTTAAGGAAGGTAGAGCGCATAGCCATGTTGCTGACACTGAAGCACAGCCACTCTGTTCAGTTGATCCACAGCACCAGCTTTCCAACTTGCCACCCGCACTGTGGGAGCAGGGGAAGCAGACTTCAGCTGAAACTGAAAGCCCAGCAGCAGCTTTCTCTCCTTCTTCTCCTCTGTGCATGCAGAAGCTACATGTTCGCACTTTGAAAACGTTCATTCTACCGTTTTTGTCCTGAAAGCTGCCGTGCGTTCACATTTTGGTCACACTGCTGCATTGCTCCCTGATTGCTGTTGAGTACCAGCAGGAGATTTCTGCTCTAGATCCTCGGCTCTGCAGGCAGAAGCTGGAAGTTGGAAATCTGGGAGCACTGCACCAGGATCTCTCGAGGGAACGTCAAGGAAGCAACGTATCAAGATGGACTTTACTTAAGGAAGGTAGAGCGCATAGCCATGTTGCTGACACTGAAGCACAGCCACTCTGTTCAGTTGATCCACAGCACCAGCTTTCCAACTTGCCACCCGCACTGTGGGAGCAGGGGAAGCAGCCATCAGCTGAAACTGAAAGCCCAGCAGCAGCTTTCTCTCCTTCTCCTCCTCTATGCATGCAGAAGCTACATGTTCGCACTTTCAAAACCTTGATTCTACCGTCTTCTTTCCTGAAACCTGCGATGCTTTGATATTTTGATCATAGTGCGGCAGAGCTCTCTGCTGTTAAAGACCAGCAGTAGTTTTTTTCTGTACCTCCTCGGCTCTGCAGGCAGAAGCTGGAAGTTGGAAATCTGGGAGCACTGCACCAGGATCTCTCGAGGGAACATCAAGGAAGAACCGTTGGAAGATGGACTTTACTTAAGGAAGGTAGAGCGCATAGCCATGTTGCTGACACTGAAGCAAAGCCACTCTGTTCAGTTGATCCACAGCACCAGCTTTCCAACTTGCCACCCGCACTGTGGGAGCAGGTGAAGCAGACTTCACCTGAAACTGAAAGCCCAGCAGCAGCTTTCTCTCCTTCTCCTCCTCTGTGCATGCAGAAGCTACATGTTCGCACTTTGAAAACATTGATTCTCCCGTTTTTGTCCTGAAAGCTGACGTGCTTTCACACTTTGGTCACACTGCTGCAGAGCTCCCTGATTGCTGTTGAGGTCCAGCAGGAGATTTCTGCTCTAGATCCTCGGCTCTGCAGGCAGAAGCTGGAAGTTGGAAATCTGGGAGCACTGCACCAGGATCTCTCGAGGGAACGTCAAGGAAGCAACGTATCAAGATGGACTTTACTTAAGGAAGGTAGAGCGCATAGCCATGTTGCTGACACTGAAGCACAGCCACTCTGTTCAGTTGATCCACAGCACCAGCTTTCCAACTTGCCACCCGCACTGTGGGAGCAGGGGTAGCAGCCTTCAGCTGAAAGCCCAGCAGCAGCTTTCTCTCTTTCTCCACCACTGTACATGCAGAAGCTACATGTTCGCACTTTGAAAACGTTCATTCTACCGTTTTTGTCCTGAAAGCTGCCGTGCTTTCACATTTTGATCACACTGCTGCATTGCTCCCTGATTGCTGTTGAGGACCAGCAGGAGTTTTCATCTCTAGATCCTCGGCTCTGCAGGCAGAAGCTGGAAGTTGGAAATCTGGGAGCACTGCACCAGGATCTCTCGAGGGAACGTCAAGGAAGCAACGTATCAAGATGGACTTTACTTAAGGAAGGTAGAGCGCATAGCCATGTTGCTGACACTGAAGCACAGCCACTCTGTTCAGTTGATCCACAGCACCAGCTTTCCAACTTGCCACCCGCACTGTGGGAGCAGGGGAAGCAGACTTCACCTGAAACTGAAAGCCCAGCAGCAGCTTTCTCTCTTTCTTCTACTCTGTGCATGCAGAAGCTACATGTTCGCACTTTGAAAACCTTGATTCTACCGTCTTCTTTCCTGAAACCTGCGATGCTTTGATATTTTGATCATAGTGCGGCAGAGCTCTCTGCTGTTAAAGACCAGCAGTAGTTTTTTTCTGTACCTCCTCGGCTCTGCAGGCAGAAGCTGGAAGTTGGAAATCTGGGAGCATTGCACCAGGATCTCTCGAGGGAACATCAAGGAATAACCGTTGGAAGATGGACTTTACTTAAGGAAGGTAGAGCGCATAGCCATGTTGCTGACACTGAAGCAAAGCCACTCTGTTCAGTTGATCCACAGCACCAGCTTTCCAACTTGCCACCCGCACTGTGGGAGCAGGTGATCAGACTTCAGCTGAAACTGAAAGCCCAGCAGCAACTTTCACTCCTTCTCCTCCTCTGTGCATGCAGAAGCTACATGTTCGCACTTTGAAAACATTGATTCTCCCGTTTTTGTCCTGAAAGCTGCCGTGCTTTCACACTTTGGTCACACTGCTGCAGAGCTACCTGATTGCTGTTGAGGACCAGCAGGAGATTTCATCTCTAGATCCTCGGCTCTGCAGGCAGAAGCTGGAAGTTGGAAATCTGGGAGCACTGCACCAGGATCTCTCGAGGGAACGTCAAGGAAGCAAAGTATCAAGATGGACTTTACTTAAGGAAGGTAGAGCGCATAGCCATGTTGCTGACACTGAAGCACAGCCACTCTGTTCAGTTGATCCACAGCACCAGCTTTCCAACTTGCCACCCGCACTGTGGGAGCAGGGGAAGCAGCCTTTAGCTTAAAGCCCAGCAGCAGCTTTCTCTCTTTCTCCACCACTGTACATGCAAAAGCTACATGTTCGCACTTTGAAAACGTTCATTTTCCCGTTTTTGTCCTGAAAGCTGCCGTGCTTTCACATTTTGGTCACACTGCTGCATTGCTCCCTGATTTCAGTTGAGGACCAGCAGGAGTTTTCATCTCTAGATCCTCGGCTCTGCAGGCAGAAATTGGAAGTTGGAAATCTGGGAGCACTGCACCAGGATCTCTCGAGGGAACGTCAAGGAAGCAACGTATCAAGATGGACTTTACTTAAGGAAGGTAGAGCGCATAGCCATGTTGCTGACACTGAAGCACAGCCACTCTGTTCAGTTGATCCACAGCACCAGCTTTCCAACTTGCCACCCGCACTGTGGGAGCAGAGGAAGCAGCCATCAGCTGAAACTGAAAGCCCAGCAGCAGCTTTCTCTCCTTCTCCTCCTCTGTGCATGCAGAAGCTACATGTTCGCACTTTCAAAACGTTCATTCTACCGTTTTTGTCCTGAAAGCTGCCGTGCTTTCACACTTTGGTGACACTGCTGCAGAGCTCCCTGATTGCTGTTGAGGACCAGCAGGAGATTTCATCTCTAGATCCTCGGCTCTGCAGGCAGAAGCTGGAAGTTGGAAATCTGGGAGCACTGCACCAGGATCTCTCGAGGGAACGTCAAGGAAGCAACGTATCAAGATGGACTTTACTTAAGGAAGGTAGAGCGCATAGCCATGTTGCTGACACTGAAGCACAGCCACTCTGTTCAGTTGATCCACAGCACCAGCTTTCCAACTTGCCACCCGCACTGTGGGAGCAGGGGAAGCAGACTTCAGCTGAAACTGAAAGCCCAGCAGCAGCTTTCTCTCCTTCTCCTCCTCTATGCATGCAGAAGCTACATGTTAGCACTTTGAAAACCTTGATTCTACCGTCTTCTTTCCTGAAACCTGCGATGCTTTGATATTTTGATCATAGTGCGGCAGAGCTCTCTGCTGTTAAAGACCAGCAGTGGTGTTTTTCTGTACCTCCTCGGCTCTGCAGGCAGAAGCTGGAAGTTGGAAATCTGGGAGCACTGCACCAGGATCTCTCGAGGGAATGTCAAGGAAGCAACGTATCAAGATGGACTTTACTTAAGGAAGGTAGAGCGCATAGCCATGTTGCTGACACTGAAGCACAGCCACTCTGTTCAGTTGATCCACAGCACCAGCTTTCCAACTTGCCACCCGCACTGTGGGAGCAGGTGAAGCAGACTTCAGCTGAAACTGAAAGCCCAGCAGCAGCTTTCTCTCCTTCTCCTCCTCTGTGCATGCAGAAGCTACATGTTCGCACTTTGAAAACGTTCATTCTACCGTTTTTGTCCTGAAAGCTGCCGTGCTTTCACGTTTTGGTCACACTGCTGCATTGCTCCCTGATTGCTGTTGAGGACCAGCAGGAGATTTCTGCTCTAGATCCTCTGCTCTGCAGGCAGAAGCTGGAAGTTGGAAATCTGGGAGCACTGCACCAGGATCTCTCGAGGGAACGTCAAGGAAGCATCGTATCAAGATGGACTTTACTTAAGGAAGGTAGAGCGCATAGCCATGTTGCTGACACTGAAGCACAGCCACTCTGTTCAGTTGATCCACAGCACCAGCTTTCCAACTTGCCACCCGCACTGTGGGAGCAGGTGAAGCAGACTTCAGCTGAAACTGAAAGCCCAGCAGCAGCTTTCTCTCCTTCTCCTCCTCTGTGCATGCAGAAGCTACATGTTCGCACTTTGAAAACGTTCATTCTCCCGTTTTTGTCCTGAAAGCTGACGTGCTTTCACATTTTGGTCACACTGCTGCATTGCTCCCTGATTGCTGTTGAGGACCAGCAGGAGATTTCTGCTCTAGATCCTCGGCTCTGCAGGCAGAAGCTGGAAGTTGGAAATCTGGGAGCACTGCACCAGGATCTCTCGAGGGAACGTCAAGGAAGCAACGTATCAAGATGGACTTTACTTAAGGAAGGTAGAGCGCATAGCCATGTTGCTGACACTGAAGCACAGCCACTCTGTTCAGTTGATCCACAGCACCAGCTTTCCAACTTGCCACCCGCACTGTGGGAGCAGGGGTAGCAGCCTTCAGCTGAAAGCCCAGCAGCAGCTTTCTCTCTTTCTCCACCACTGTACATGCAGAAGCTACATGTTCGCACTTTGAAAACATTGATTCTCCCGTTTTTGTCCTGAAAGCTGCCGTGCTTTCACATTTTGATCACACTGCTGCATTGCTCCCTGATTGCAGTTGAGGACCAGCAGGAGTTTTCATCTCTAGATCCTCGGCTCTGCAGGCAGAAGCTGGAAGTTGGAAATCTGGGAGCACTGCACCAGGATCTCTCGAGGGAACGTCAAGGAAGCAACGTATCAAGATGGACTTTACTTAAGGAAGGTAGAGCGCATAGCCATGTTGCTGACACTGAAGCACAGCCACTCTGTTCAGTTGATCCACAGCACCAGCTTTCCAACTTGCCACCCGCACTGTGGGAGCAGGTGAAGCAGCCTTCAGCTTAAACTGAAAGCCCAGCAGCAGCTTTCTCTCCTTCTCCTCCTCTGTGCATGCAGAAGCTACATGTTCGCACTTTGAAAACGTTCATTCTACCGTTTTTGTCCTGAAAGCTGCCGTTCTTTCACATTTTGGTCACACTGCTGCAGAGCTCCCTGATTGCTGTTGAGGACCAGCAGGAGTTTTCTGCTCTAGATCCTCGGCTCTGCAGGCAGAAGCTGGAAGTTGGAAATCTGGGAGCACTGCACCAGGATCTCTCGAGGGAACGTCAAGGAAGCAACGTATCAAGATGGACTTTACTTAAGGAAGGTAGAGCGCATAGCCATGTTGCTGACACTGAAGCACAGCCACTCTGTTCAGTTGATCCACAGCACCAGCTTTCCAAATTGCCACCCACACTGTGGGAGCAAGGGAAGCAGCCTTCAGCTTAAACTGAAAGCCCAGCAGCAGCTTTCTCTCTTTCTTCTACTCTGTGCATGCAGAAGCTACATGTTCGCACTTTGAAAACCTTGATTCTACCGTTTTTGTCCTGAAACCTGCGATGCTTTGATATTTTGATCATAGTGCGGCAGAGCTCTCTGCTGTTAAAGACCAGCAGTAGTTTTTTTCTGTACCTCCTCGGCTCTGCAGGCAGAAATTGGAAGTTGGAAATCTGGGAGCATTGCACCAGGATCTCTCGAGGGAACATCAAGGAATAACCGTTGGAACATGGACTTTACTTAAGGAAGGTAGAGCGCATAGCCATGTTGCTGACACTGAAGCAAAGCCACTCTGTTCAGTTGATCCACAGCACCAGCTTTCCAACTTGCCACCCGCACTGTGGGAGCAGGGGAAGCAGCCATCAGCTGAAACTGAAAGCCCAGCAGCAGCTTTCTCTCTTTCTTCTACTCTGTGCATGCAGAAGCTACATGTTCGCACTTTCAAAACGTTCATTCTACCGTTTTTGTCCTGAAAGCTGACGTGCTTTCACATTTTGGTCACGCTGCTGCATTGCTCCCTGATTGCTGTTGAGGACCAGCAGGAGATTTCTGCTCTAGATCCTCGGCTCTGCAGGCAGAAGCTGGAAGTTGGAAATCTGGGAGCACTGCACCAGGATCTCTCGAGGGAACGTCAAGGAAGCAACGTATCAAGATGGACTTTACTTAAGGAAGGTAGAGCGCATAGCCATGTTGCTGACACTGAAGCACAGCCACTCTGTTCAGTTGATCCACAGCACCAGCTTTCCAACTTGCCACCCGCACTGTGGGAGCAGGTAGCAGCCATCAGCTGAAACTGAAAGCCCAGCAGCAGCTTTCTCTCCTTCTCCTCCTCTATGCATGCACAGAAGCTACATGTTAGCACTTTGAAAACCTTGATTCTACCGTCTTCTTTCCTGAAAACTGCGATGCTTTGATATTTTGATCATAGTGCGGCAGAGCTCTCTGCTGTTAAAGACCAGCAGTAGTTTTTTTCTGTACCTCCTCGGCTCTGCAGGCAGAAATTGGAAGTTGGAAATCTGGGAGCATTGCACCAGGATCTCTCGAGGGAACATCAAGGAATAACCGTTGGAACATGGACTTTACTTAAGGAAGGTAGAGCGCATAGCCATGTTGCTGACACTGAAGCAAAGCCACTCTGTTCAGCTGATCCACAGCACCAGCTTTCCAACTTGCCACCCGCACTGTGGGAGCAGGGGAAGCAGCCATCAGCTGAAACTGAAAGCCCAGCAGCAGCTTTCTCTCCTTCTCCTCCTCTGTGCATGCAGAAGCTACATGTTCGCACTTTGAAAACATTGATTCTCCCGTTTTTGTCCTGAAAGCTGCCGTGCTTTCACATTTTGGTCACACTGCTGCAGAGCTACCTGATTGCTGTTGAGGACCAGCAGGAGATTTCTGCTCTAGATCCTCGGCTCTGCAGGCAGAAGCTGGAAGTTGGAAATCTGGGAGCACTGCACCAGGATCTCTCGAGGGAACGTCAAGGAAGCAAAGTATCAAGACGGACTTTACTTAAGAAAGGTAGAGCGCATAGCCATGTTGCTGACACTGAAGCACAGCCACTCTGTTCAGTTGATCCACAGCACCAGCTTTCCAACTTGCCACCCGCACTGTGGGAGCAGGGGAAGCAGCCTTTAGCTTAAAGCCCAGCAGCACCTTTCTCTCTTTATCCACCACTGTACATGCAAAAGCTACATGTTCGCACTTTGAAAACGTTCATTTTCCCGTTTTTGTCCTGAAAGCTGCCGTGCTTTCACATTTTGGTCACACTGCTGCATTGCTCCCTGATTTCAGTTGAGGACCAGCAGGAGTTTTCATCTCTAGATCCTCGGCTCTGCAGGCAGAAGCTGGAAGTTGGAAATCTGGGAGCACTGCACCAGGATCTCTCGAGGGAATGTCAAGGAAGCAACGTATCAAGATGGACTTTACTTAAGGAAGGTAGAGCGCATAGCCATGTTGCTGACACTGAAGCACAGCCACTCTGTTCAGTTGATCCACAGCACCAGCTTTCCAACTTGCCACCCGCACTGTGGGAGCAGGTGAAGCAGACTTCAGCTGAAACTGAAAGCCCAGCAGCAGCTTTCTCTCCTTCTCCTCCTCTGTGCATGCAGAAGCTACATGTTCGCACTTTGAAAACGTTCATTCTACCGTTTTTGTCCTGAAAGCTGCCGTGCTTTCACGTTTTGGTCACACTGCTGCATTGCTCCCTGATTGCTGTTGAGGACCAGCAGGAGATTTCTGCTCTAGATCCTCGGCTCTGCAGGCAGAAGCTGGAAGTTGGAAATCTGGGAGCACTGCACCAGGATCTCTCGAGGGAACGTCAAGGAAGCATCGTATCAAGATGGACTTTACTTAAGGAAGGTAGAGCGCATAGCCATGTTTCTGACACTGAAGCACAGCCACTCTGTTCAGTTGATCCACAGCACCAGCTTTCCAACTTGCCACCCGCACTGTGGGAGCAGGTGAAGCAGACTTCACCTGAAACTGAAAGCCCAGCAGCAGCTTTCTCTCCTTCTCCTCTACTGTGCATGCAGAAGCTACATGTTCGCACTTTGAAAACATTCATTCTCCCGTTTTTGTCCTGAAAGCTGACGTGCTTTCACATTTTGGTCACACTGCTGCATTGCTCCCTGATTGCAGTTGAGGACCAGCAGGAGTTTTCATCTCTAGATCCTCGGCTCTGCAGGCAGAAGCTGGAAGTTGGAAATCTGGGAGCACTGCACCAGGATCTCTCGAGGGAACGTCAAGGAAGCAACGTATCAAGATGGACTTTACTTAAGGAAGGTAGAGCGCATAGCCATGTTGCTGACACTGAAGCACAGCCACTCTGTTCAGTTGATCCACAGCACCAGCTTTCCAACTTGCCACCCGCACTGTGGGAGCAGGGGTAGCAGCCTTCAGCTGAAAGCCCAGCAGCAGCTTTCTCTCTTTCTCCACCACTGTACATGCAGAAGCTACATGTTCGCACTTTGAAAACATTGATTCTCCCGTTTTTGTCCTGAAAGCTGCCGTGCTTTCACATTTTGATCACACTGCTGCATTGCTCCCTGATTGCTGTTGAGGACCAGCAGGAGTTTTCATCTCTAGATCCTCGGCTCTGCAGGCAGAAGCTGGAAGTTGGAAATCTGGGAGCACTGCACCAGGATCTCTCGAGGGAACGTCAAGGAAGCAACGTATCAAGATGGACTTTACTTAAGGAAGGTAGAGCGCATAGCCATGTTGCTGACACTGAAGCACAGCCACTCTGTTCAGTTGATCCACAGCACCAGCTTTCCAACTTGCCACCCGCACTGTGGGAGCAGGTGAAGCAGCCTTCAGCTTAAACTGAAAGCCCAGCAGCAGCTTTCTCTCCTTCTCCTCCTCTGTGCATGCAGAAGCTACATGTTCGCACTTTGAAAACGTTCATTCTACCGTTTTTGTCCTGAAAGCTGCCGTGCTTTCACATTTTGGTCACACTGCTGCATTGCTCCCTGATTGCTGTTGAGGACCAGCAGGAGTTTTCTGCTCTAGATCCTCGGCTCTGCAGGCAGAAGCTGGAAGTTGGAAATCTGGGAGCACTGCACCAGGATCTCTCGAGGGAACGTCAAGGAAGCAACGTATCAAGATGGACTTTACTTAAGGAAGGTAGAGCGCATAGCCATGTTGCTGACACTGAAGCACAGCCACTCTGTTCAGTTGATCCACAGCACCAGCTTTCCAAATTGCCACCCACACTGTGGGAGCAGGGGTAGCAGCCTTCAGCTGAAAGCCCAGCAGCAGCTTTCTCTCTTTCTTCAACTCTGTGCATGCAGAAGCTACATGTTCGCACTTTGAAAACCTTGATTCTACCGTCTTCTTTCCTGAAACCTGCGATGCTTTGATATTTCGATCATAGTGCGGCAGAGCTCTCTGCTGTTAAAGACCAGCAGTAGTTTTTTTCTGTACCTCCTCGGCTCTGCAGGCAGAAATTGGAAGTTGGAAATCTGGGAGCATTGCACCAGGATCTCTCGAGGGAACATCAAGGAAGAACCGTTGGAAGATGGACTTTACTTAAGGAAGGTAGAGCGCATAGCCATGTTGCTGACACTGAAGCACAGCCACTCTGTTCAGTTGATCCACAGCACCAGCTTTCCAACTTGCCACCCGCACTGTGGGAGCAGGGGAAGCAGCCATCAGCTGAAACTGAAAGCCCAGCAGCAGCTTTCTCTCCTTCTCCTCCTCTGTGCATGCAGAAGCTACATGTTCGCACTTTGAAAACGTTCATTCTACCGTTTTTGTCCTGAAAGCTGCCGTGCTTACACATTTTGGTCACACTGCTGCATTGCTCCCTGATTGCTGTTGAGGACCAGCAGGAGATTTCTGCTCTAGATCCTCGGCTCTGCAGGCAGAAGCTGGAAGTTGGAAATCTGGGAGCACTGCACCAGGATCTCTCGAGGGAACGTCAAGGAAGCAACGTATCAAGATGGACTTTACTTAAGGAAGGTAGAGCGCATAGCCATGTTGCTGACACTGAAGCACAGCCACTCTGTTCAGTTGATCCACAGCACCAGCTTTCCAACTTGCCACCCGCACTGTGGGAGCAGGGGAAGCAGCCATCAGCTGAAACTGAAAGCCCAGCAGCAGCTTTCTCTCTTTCTTCTACTCTGTGCATGCAGAAGCTACATGTTCGCACTTTCAAAACCTTGATTCTACCGTCTTCTTTCCTGAAACCTGCGATGCTTTGATATTTTGATCATAGTGCGGCAGAGCTCTCTGCTGTTAAAGACCAGCAGTAGTTTTTTTCTGTACCTCCTCGGCTCTGCAGGCAGAAGCTGGAAGTTGGAAATCTGGGAGCACTGCACCAGGATCTCTCGAGGGAACATCAAGGAAGAACCGTTGGAAGATGGACTTTACTTAAGGAAGGTAGAGCGCATAGCCATGTTGCTGACACTGAAGCAAAGCCACTCTGTTCAGTTGATCCACAGCACCAGCTTTCCAACTTGCCACCCGCACTCTGGGAGCAGGGGAAGCAGCCTTTAGCTTTAAGCCCAGCAGCAGCTTTCTCTCCTTCTCCTCCTCTGTGCATGCAGAAGCTACATGTTCGCACTTTGAAAACATTGATTCTCCCGTTTTTGTCCTGAAAGCTGCCGTGCTTTCACACTTTGGTCACACTGCTGCAGAGCTCCCTGATTGCTGTTGAGGACCAGCAGGAGATTTCTGCTCTAGATCCTCGGCTCTGCAGGCAGAAGCTGGAAGTTGGAAATCTGGGAGCACTGCACCAGGATCTCTCGAGGGAACGTCAAGGAAGCAACGTATCAAGATGGACTTTACTTAAGGAAGGTAGAGCGCATA